>NW_027590271.1:300000-407500 GCF_964213995.1 Mustelus asterias | reverse complement strand
CTCCCTCTACCCACCCCTCAACCCCACACCCACTCCCTACACCCAACAGTCAAACTTTGCAATGGGTCGTCTACCGTCCACCTACAGGAAGTGCTACATGTTGGACTTTGGTCTGGCTCGACAGTACACCAACACGAATGGAGAGGTGCGGCCGGTGAGTAACTGCACACAGGGATCTTGGAGGGACGCAGGCAAGAACTACAGATCAGTACCCCAGTGAGAGTCAGTGTGTGTGGAACCCGTACCCCAGTGAATGTCAGTGTGTGTGGGACCCGTACCCCAGTGAGAGTCAGTGTGTGTGGAACCCGTACCCCAGTGAGAGTCAGTGTGTGTGGAACCCGTACCCCAGTGAGAGTCAGTGTGTGTGGAACCCGTACCCCAGTGAGAGTCAGTGTGTGTGGAACCCGTACCCCAGTGAGAGTCAGTGTGTGTGGGACCCGTATCCCAGTGAGAGTCAGTGTGTGTGGGACCCATACCCCAGTGAGAGTCAGTGTGTGTGGAACCCGTATCCCAGTGAGAGTCAGTGTGTGTGGGACCCGTATCCCAGTGAGAGTCAGTGTGTGTGGGACCCGTACCCCAGTGAGAGTCAGTGTGTGTGGGACCCGTACCCCAGTGAGAGTCAGTGTGTGTGGGACCCGTACCCCAGTGAGAGTCAGTGTGTGTGGGACCCGTACCCCAGTGACAGGCAGTGTGTGTGTGACCCGTACCCCAGTGAGAGTCAGTGTGTGTGGGACCCGTACCCCAGTGAGAGTCAGTGTGTGTGGAACCCGTACCCCAGTGAGAGTCAGTGTGTGGGACCCGTACCCCAGTGAGAGTCAGTGTGTGTGGGACCCGTACCCCAGTGAGAGTCAGTGTGTGTGGAACCCGTACCCCAGTGAGAGTCAGTGTGTGTGGGACCCGTATCCCAGTGAGAGTCAGTGTGTGTGGGACCCATACCCCAGTGAGAGTCAGTGTGTGTGGGACCCGTATCCCAGTGAGAGTCAGTGTGTGTGGAACCCGTATCCCAGTGAGAGTCAGTGTGTGTGGGACCCGTATCCCAGTGAGAGTCAGTGTGTGTGGGACCCGTACCCCAGTGAGAGTCAGTGTGTGTGGAACCCGTACCCCAGTGAGAGTCAGTGTGTGTGGGACCCGTACCCCAGTGAGAGTCAGTGTGTGTGGGACCCGTACCCCAGTGAGAGTCAGTGTGTGTGGGACCCGTACCCCAGTGAGAGTCAGTTTTTGAGCTGTTACATGTTTCTGGCTCCCTGGTTTTGTGTGAAGTTGAATAGTTGTTAATATTGAGCAGGGCAGCAGGACTCCCTGTGGAGTTGGTTTCGCTGTCGTGTTGTAATGACGTGAGGAGCTGACTGCCTCTTGGACTGTCTGTGCTGCACTCGGTGCTGTGCCAGTCACACTCCATTGATTTTGCTTCCTGTCCTGTGTGCCCTCTGGCTGCCTCAATGACAACCTCGAGCCGAAGGAAAGTCCTGGAACCTGAGCATCTCTTGGACACGGCTGTCTGCCACATCCTCCTATTTGTGCTCGCTCGGCACTTTCTGACATAGCCTGCAGTGTCCTCCCAGCCTGAGGCCACACCGCTCTGTCAGAGGGTCAGTGCTGAGGGAGTGCAGCACTGTCAGAGGGTCAGTACTGAGGGAGTGCCACACTGTCAGAGGGTCAGTGCTGAGGGAGTGCCACACTGTCAGAGGGTCAGTGCTGAGGGAGTGCTGCACTGTCAGAGGGTCAGTACTGAGGGAGTGCCGCACTGTCAGAGGGTCAGTGCTGAGGGAGTGCTGCACTGTCAGAGGGTCAGTACTGAGGGAGTGCCGCATTGTCAGAGGGTCAGTGCTGAGGGAGTGCCGCTCTGTCAGAGGGTCTGTACTGAGGGAGTGCTGCACTGTCAGAGGGTCAGTACTGAGGGAGTGCCGCATTGTCAGAGGGTCAGTGCTGAGGGAGTGCTGCACTGTCAGAGGGTCAGTACTGAGGGAGTGCTGCACTGTCAGAGGGTCAGTGCTGAGGGAGTGCTGCACTGTCAGAGGGTCAGTACTGAGGGAGTGCCGCATTGTCAGAAGGTCAGTGCTGAGGGAGTGCCGCTCTGTCAGAGGGTCAGTACTGAGGGAGTGCTGCACTGTCAGAGGGTCAGTGCTGAGGGAGTGCCGCACTGTCAGAGGGTCAGTACTGAGGGAGTGCTGCACTGTCAGAGGGTCAGTGCTGAGGGAGTGCTGCACTGTCAGAGGGTCAGTACTGAGGGAGTGCCGCATTGTCAGAGGGTCAGTGCTGAGGGAGTGCCGCTCTGTCAGAGGGTCAGTACTGAGGGAGTGCTGCACTGTCAGAGGGTCAGTACTGAGGGAGTGCCGCATTGTCAGAGGGTCAGTGCTGAGGGAGTGCTGCACTGTCAGAGGGTCAGTGCTGAGGGAGTGCCGCACTGTCAGAGGGTCAGTACTGAGGGAGTGCCGCATTGTCAGAGGGTCAGTGCTGAGGGAGTGCCGCACTGTCAGAGGGTCAGTGCTGAGGGAGTGCCGCACTGTCAGAGGGTCAGTACTGAGGGAGTGCCGCACTGTCAGAGGGTCAGTACTGAGGGAGTGCTGCACTGTCAGAGGGTCAGTACTGAGGGAGTGCCGCACTGTCAGAGGGTCAGTACTGAGGGAGTGCTGCACTGTCAGAGGGTCAGTACTGAGGGAGCGCCGCACTGTCAGAGGGTCAGTACTGAGGGAGTGCCGCACTGTCAGAGGGTCAGTACTGAGGGAGTGCTGCACTGTCAGAGGGTCAGTACTGAGGGAGTGCCGCACTGTCAGAGGGTCAGTACTGAGGGAGTGCCGCACTGTCAGAGGGTCAGTACTGAGGGAGCGCCGCACTGTCAGAGGGTCAGTGCTGAGGGAGTGCTGCACTGTCAGAGGGTCAGTGCTGAGGGAAGGTTTGCTGCGAGGGTGGGGCTGCTGGGTGGGGCTGCTGGGTGGGGCGAGCTCCGGGGTACTGTCTGGTTGGATTTAGCTGCTTGTTTCTGCTTTTGTTTTTCAGTTTGTTTTGGATTCCTCATTCTTGTGTTCCATCCTGAAGCTTATGTTTGGTGATCAGAACTCCTGCCCCTGCATGCTCTCATCATTACACAAAGTTAAACAGAGTTGTGAGTCCTCCATTTGTTCAGTTTCTGTTTTTTTGTGATATTTTATTAGACAGGGGTCTCCCAAAAAGGTATTACCCGTAAGAGGTATAGCCTAAAGGGTCATGGTCACACTGGGGGCGGGTCAGTGTACAGGGGTCACACTGGGGGCGAGTCAGTGTACAGGGGTCACACTGGGGGCGAGTCAGTGTACAGGGGTCACACTGGGGGTTAGTGTCAGTGTACAGGGGTCACACTGGGGGCGAGTCAGTGTACAGGGGTCACACTGGGGGCGAGTCAGTGTACAGGGGTCACACTGCAGGCGAGTCAGTGTACAGGGGTCACACTGGGGGCGAGTCAGTGTACAGGGGTCACACTGGGGGCGGGTCAGTGTACAGGGGTCACACTGGGGGCGAGTCAGTGTACAGGGGTCACACTGGGGGCGAGTCAGTGGACAGGGGTCACACTGGGGGCGAGTCAGTGTACAGGGGTCACACTGGGGGCGAGTCAGTGTACAGGGGTCACACTGGGGGCGAGTCAGTGTACAGGGGTCACACTGGGGGCGAGTCAGTGTACAGGGGTCACACTGGGGGCGGGTCAGTGTACAGGGGTCACACTGCGGGCGAGTCAGTGTACAGGGGTCACACTGGGGTTAGTGTCAGTGTACAGGGGTCACACTGGGGGCGAGTCAGTGTACAGGGGTCACACTGGGGGCGAGTCAGTGTACAGGGGTCACACTGGGGGCGAGTCAGTGTACAGGGGTCACACTGGGGGTTAGTGTCAGTGTACAGGGGTCACACTGGGGGCGAGTCAGTGTACAGGGGTCACACTGGGGGCGAGTCAGTGTACAGGGGTCACACTGGGGGCGAGTCAGTGTACAGGGGTCACACTGGGGGCGAGTCAGTGTACAGGGGTCACACTGGGGTTAGTGTCAGTACAGAGGTCACACTGGGGTGAGTCAGTGTACAGGGGTCACACTGGGGGTTAGTGTCAGTGTACAGGGGTCACACTGGGGTTAGTGTCAGTGTACAGGGGTCACACTGGGGTTAGTGTCAGTGTACAGGGGTCACACTGGGGGTTAGTGTCAGTGTACAGGGGTCACACTGGGGGTTAGTGTCAGTGTACAGGGGTCACACTGGGGTAAGTGTCAGTACAGGGGTCACACTGGGGGTTAGTGTCAGTGTACAGGGGTCACACTGGGGGCGAGTCAGTGTACAGGGGTCACACTGGGGTTAGTGTCAGTGCGCAGGGGTCACACTGGGGTTAGTGTCAGTGTACAGGGGTCACACTGGGGGTTAGTGTCAGTGTACAGGGGTCACACTGGGGTTAGTGTCAGTGTACAGGGGTCACACTGGGGGTTAGTGTCAGTGTACAGGGGTCACACTGGGGTTAGTGTCAGTACAGGGGTCACACTGGGGGTTAGTGTCAGTGTACAGGGGTCACACTGGGGGCGGGTCAGTGTACAGGGGTCACACTGGGGGCGAGTCAGTGTACAGGGGTCACACTGGGGGCGAGTCGGTGTACAGGGGTCACACTGGGGGTTAGTGTCAGTGTACAGGGGTCACACTGGGGGCGAGTCAGTGTACAGGGGTCACACTGGGGTTAGTGTCAGTACAGAGGTCACACTGGGGTGAGTCAGTGTACAGGGGTCACACTGCGGGCGAGTCAGTGTACAGGGGTCACACTGGGGTTAGTGTCAGTACAGAGGTCACACTGGGGTGAGTCAGTGTACAGGGGTCACACTGCGGGCGAGTCAGTGTACAGGGGTCACACTGGGGTTAGTGTCAGTACAGAGGTCACACTGGGGTGAGTCAGTGTACAGGGGTCACACTGGGGTTAGTGTCAGTGTACAGGGGTCACACTGGGGTTAGTGTCAGTGTACAGGGGTCACACTGGGAGTTAGTGTCAGTATACAGGGGTCACACTGGGGGTTAGTGTCAGTGCGCAGGGGTCACACTGGGGTTAGTGTCAGTGTACAGGGGTCACACTGGGGTTAGTGTCAGTGTACAGGGGTCACACTGGGGTTAGTGTCAGTGTACAGGGGTCACACTGGGGTTAGTGTCAGTGTACAGGGGTCACACTGGGGTTAGTGTCAGTGTACAGGGGTCACACTGGGGTTAGTGTCAGTGTACAGGGGTCACACTGGGGTTAGTGTCAGTGCGCAGGGGTCACACTGGGGTTAGTGTCAGTGTACAGGGGTCACACTGGGGTTAGTGTCAGTGTACAGGGGTCACACTGGGGTTAGTGTCAGTGTACAGGGGTCACACTGGGGTTAGTGTCAGTGGACAGGGGTCACACGGGTTAGTGTCAGTGTACAGGGGTCACACTGGGGTTAGTGTCAGTGTGCAGGGGTCACACTGGGGTTAGTGTCAGTGTACAGGGGTCACACTGGGGGTTAGTGTCAGTGTACAGGGGTCACACTGGGGGTTAGTGTCAGTGTACAGGGGTCACACTGGGGGTTAGTGTCAGTGTACAGGGGTCACACTGGGGGCGAGTCAGTGTACAGGGGTCACACTGGGGTTAGTGTCAGTGCGCAGGGGTCACACTGGGGGTTAGTGTCAGTGTACAGGGGTCACACTGGGGGCGAGTCAGTGTACAGGGGTCACACTGGGGGCGAGTCAGTGTACAGGGGTCACACTGGGGGCGAGTCAGTGTACAGGGGTCACACTGGGGTTAGTGTCAGTACAGGGGTCACACTGGGGGTTAGTGTCAGTGTACAGGGGTCACACTGGGGGCGAGTCAGTGTACAGGGGTCACACTGGGGTTAGTGTCAGTGTACAGGGGTCACACTGGGGGCGAGTCAGTGTACAGGGGTCACACTGGGGGCGAGTCAGTGTACAGGGGTCACACTGGGGGTGAGTCAGTGTACAGGGGTCACACTGGGGGCGAGTCAGTGTACAGGGGTCACACTGGGGTTAGTGTCAGTGCGCAGGGGTCACACTGGGGGTTAGTGTCAGTGCGCAGGGGTCACACTGGGGGTTAGTGTCAGTGTACAGGGGTCACACTGGGGTTAGTGTCAGTGTACAGGGGTCACACTGGGGTTAGTGTCAGTGTACAGGGGTCACACTGGGGTTAGTGTCAGTGCGCAGGGGTCACACTGGGGTTAGTGTCAGTGCACAGGGGTCACACTGGGGTTAGTGTCAGTGTACAAGGGTCACACTGGGGTTAGTGTCAGTGCGCAGGGGTCACACTGGGGTTAGTGTCAGTGCGCAGGGGTCACACTGGGGTTAGTGTCAGTGCGCAGGGGTCACACTGGGGTTAGTGTCAGTGCGCAGGGGTCACACTGGGGTTAGTGTCAGTGCGCAGGGGTCACACTGGGGTTAGTGTCAGTGCACAGGGGTCACACTGGGGTTAGTGTCAGTGCACAGGGGTCACACTGGGGTTAGTGTCAGTGCGCAGGGGTCACACTGGGGTTAGTGTCAGTGCGCAGGGGTCACACTGGGGTTAGTGTCAGTGCGCAGGGGTCACACTGGGGTTAGTGTCAGTGCACAGGGGTCACACTGGGGTTAGTGTCAGTGCACAGGGGTCACACTGGGGGTTGATCTGGGGAATAATTTCCGTACACTCGGCAGGGATTGGGTGAATGTCCGTAGACTCAGCAGGGATTGGTGGGCGAGTGTGTGGGTGATTTAAGGACTGGAATGGATCAGTGATAATGAGCTCCCTACAGGAGGCCCCTGTATTGAGATTTAATTTTCCTTTGCTTTTTATTTTCGCCTGTCTGCTGTGATTTGCTCGTGTTGGAACCTTGAGATGAGAAGACAAGATGGTGAGAGTTTCAAAACGTCTGCTCACCACCAGCTCACTTCATCTCTGTGAGAGAACGGAGGTTGGGGAAAGCAGCTCGTTGACCTCGGGCCGGCCGGGGTCGGCCGGCCGGCCAGTAGCCTGGGCCATCTACTTTGACTTGTGTTGGGGAATGCTAACGTGATCATGCCTTGGAGTGGCCTGGGGTGGCCTTGCATTGAAACTCAAAGCAGTAGTAGACCATTTGGCCTTTCAAGCCTGCTGTGCCATTCATTTCAATATCCTGATCCCCCCCCCTCCCCCCAAAATATCCCTTTAGCCCCAAGAGCTCTATCTAATTTCTTCCTGAAATCTCTCAATGTTTTGGCGTCAAGGTTTGCCCCTTATCCTCAAACTCTGACCCCTAGTTCTGGACTCCCCCCACCATTGTGAACATTCTTTCTGAATCTACCCTGTCTAACCCTGTTAGAATTTTATAAGTTTCTGTGAGATCCCCTCTCACTCTTCTAAACTCCAGTGAATATAATCCTCACCGAGTTCGTCTCTCCTCATAGGACAGTCCCGCTATCCCAGGAATCAGCCTGGTAAACCTTTGCTGTGCTCCCTCTATCGCAAGGACATCCTTCCTCAGATAAGGACACTAAAACTGCACACAATCCTCCAGGTGTGGCCTCACCAACGCCCTATACAATTGCAGCAAAACATCCCTATCCCTGTACTCAAATCCTCTCGCGATGAAGGCCAACATACCATCTGCCGCCTCCGCTGCCTGCTGTACCTGCGCGCGGCAGGACCTGGGCGGCGGGCCCGGGCGGTGGCCTGCTGTATTTGTCGTGTCACACTGACTCTTGTTTTTGTTTTTGTAGCCTCGAGCTGTGGCTGGATTCCGAGGAACCGTTCGCTACGCATCAGTCAATGCCCATAAAAACCGAGTAAGGGAACTGGTTAAAGCTTTCCTGGGTAGAGTGGGATGGAGCAAGGAGACACAGCAGGGACTGAATCCCCAAAGCAGCAATGCAGGGAGAGTAGGGCTTAGTGCTGGCAGGTAGGACATGGTGTTCCACACACAGGGAGAGACTCTGGCATCAGTGTTCACCATTCGCAGACACAATTTAGACTCGGAAATCAGGAATCCAGTTTAGGCTGCTATGGAAGGCAAGGGAGGAGATTGCTGGGATCCTGACACAGAGATTGATGTGGCTTATGCGGACTTGAGCAAGGCCTTTGACAAGGTCCCACCTGGGAGGCTGGTCCAAAAGGTTAAAGCACATGGGATCCAAGGCAAATTGGGATCCAAATTGGCTTGTTAGTCGGAGGCAAAGGGTGATGGTGGAGGGCTGCTTTTGTGATTGGAAGCCTGTGACCAGCGGTGTACCACAGGAATCGGTTCTGGGATCCTTGCTGTTTGTTATATACATTAATGAATGGGATGTGAATATAGAAGGTATAATTGGTAAATTTGCAGGTGACACAAAAATTGGTGGTATTGTCTTCGGCTACAGACTGATATTAATGAGCTGAAGGTTGGGCAGAGCAATGGCAGATGGAATTTAATCCTGATAGGTGTGAGTGTGATGCATTTCGGGAGGTCTAATAAGGGTAGGATGTACACAACGAGCAGTGGGTACCTAGGGAGTATTGAGGAACAAAGGGACCTTGGTGTACAAGTCCATAGATCCCTGAAGGTGGCAGCACAGGTAGATAGGGTGCTGAAGAAGGCGTACGGAATGCTTGCCTTCATTAGGCGGGGCAGAGAATATCGGAGCAGCAGAGGTCTTGGTACAAGTTTATAAAAGATTGGTTAGGTCACAGATGGGGTATTTCATCCCTTTGTCATTGGGATTTACAAATCTGCCAACGTCTGCTTTAAACATACTCAATGGCTGAGCTTCCACAGCCTCTGGGGTAGGAAACTCCAAACGTTCACACCCTCTGTGTAAAGCAATTTCTCCTCATTTCCACTCTGTGGAATCCCCTAATTTTGAAATTATGCTTCCTGGTTCTAACCTCCCCAACCGAGGGAAACGTCTTGTCAGCATTTACCCTGTCTATTCGTTTTAGTATTGTGTACCTTTTAATGAGATCATCTCTCATTCTTCATCTCCAGAGAATACAGGCCCAGCTTCCCCCATCTCTTCATGACAGTCCCACCATCCCCAAAACAAGTCTGGTGAACCTTCGCTGCACTCCCTCTATGGCAATAATATTCTTCCCACGGTAAGGGCACCAAATCTGCACACAATACTCCAGGTGTGGCCTCACCAACGTCCTATACAGTTGCGGCAAAACATCCCTATCCCTATCCTCAAATCCTCTCGCTATGAAGGCCAAAATACCATTTGCCCTCTTTACTGCCTGCTGTACCTGCGCGCTTGCTTTCAGCAACTCATACACAAGGACACCCAAGGTCTCGTTGAGTATCCACCTCTCAATTTACACCCATTCAAGGAATATCTGTCTTCCTAATATTGCTACCAAAGTGGATAACCTCACATTTATCCACATTATGCTGCATCTGCCATGCAGATACCCACACACTCAGCCTGTCCAAATCACACTGAAGCATCTCTGCATCCCCCTCACAGCTCACCCTCCCACCCAACTTTGTATCATCTGCAAATTTGGAGCTAATACATTCAGTTCCCTCTTCCAGATCATTAATATATAATGTGAACAGTTGGGGTCC
Source organism: Mustelus asterias (assembly GCF_964213995.1). Taxonomy (NCBI): domain Eukaryota; kingdom Metazoa; phylum Chordata; class Chondrichthyes; order Carcharhiniformes; family Triakidae; genus Mustelus; species Mustelus asterias. The sequence goes on along the minus strand of NW_027590271.1, from coordinate 397,988 downwards.
GAGCACAGATCCCTGTGGAACCCCACTAGTCACTGACTGCCAATCAGAAAAAGACACATTTATACCAACTCTTTGCTTCCTATCTGCTAACCAGCTTTCTATCCACCTCAAGACATTCCCAGCAATCCCATGTGCTTTAACTTTACACAGTAGTCTGTTATGTGAGATCTTGTCGAAAGCCTTCTGAGAGTCTAAATAAACCACATTCACTGGTTCTCCTCGGTCAACTCTACTAGTTACATCCTCAAAGAATTCCAATAGATTCGTCAAGCATGATTTCCCTGTTGTAAACCCATGCTGACTTTGTCTGATTATCCCACTGCCTTCCAAATGCTGAGTTATGAAACCCTTGATAATGGACTCTAGCAACTTCCCCAGTACCGACGTTAGGCTCACTGGTCTATAGTTCCCTGCTTTCTCTCTACCTCCCTTTTCAAATAGCGGGCTTACATTAACTACCCTCCAATCTGTAGGAACCAGTCCAAAGAATTGTGGAAAATAACCACCAATGGATCTACTATTTCCAGGGCCACTTCCTGAAGTGCTCTGGGATGAAGATTATCAGGATCTGGAGATTTATCCACCTTCAATCCCATCAATTTCCCCAAAACTATTTCTCTACTCATGCTGATTTCCTTCAGCTCCTCACTAAACTTGTTTCTCTCAGCACTCCTGGTACATTATTCATGTCTTCCTTTGTGAAGACTGAAGCAAAGTACGAATTTAGTTGGGCATTTCTTTATTCCCCGTTATGGATTCTCTCGTTTGGGACTGTAGGGAACCTACATTCATTTTTGTCAATCTTTTTCTCTTTACATATAGAAACTTTTACAGTCAGTTTTTATGTTCCCCGCTAGCTTACTTTCATACTCTATTTTCCCGTTAATGAATCCTTTGGTCCTCCTTTGCTGAATTTTAAATTGCTCTCAATCCTCGGGCCTATCGCTTTTTCTTGACAATTTTTATGCTTCTTCCTTGAATCTGATACTATCTCTAATTCCCCTTGTAAACCAAACTTTGGCCATAATTCCTTTACCACTCTTGTGCCAATGAGGAATAATCAACTTCTGGAGTTCACTTATTCATTCTTTAAATTTTATTAACAGGGGGTTTGAGTTTAAGAGCCGTGGGGTTATGCTGCAACTGTACAGGACCTTGGTGAGACCACATTTGGAATATTGTGTGCAGTTCTGGTCACCTCACTATAGGAAGGATGTGGAAGCGCTGGAAAGAGTGCAGAGGAGATTTCCCAGGATGCTGCCTGGTTTGGAGGGTAGGTCTTATGAGGAAAGGTTGAGGGAGCTAGGGCTGTTCTCTCTGGAGCGGAGGAGGCTGAGGGGAGACTTAATAGAGGTTTATAAAATGATGAAGGGGATAGATAGAGTGAACGTTCAAAGACTATTTCCTCGGGTGGATGGAGCTATTACAAGGGGGCATAACTATAGGGTTCATGGTGGGAGATATAGGAGGGATGTCCGAGGTAGGTTCTTTACTCAGAGAGTGGTTGGGGTGTGGAATGGTCTGCCTGCTGTGATAGTGGAGTCGGACACTTTAGGAACTTTCAAGCGATTATTGGATAGGCACATGGAGCACACTAGAATGATAGGGAGTGGGATAGCTTGATCTTGGTTTCGGACAAAGCTTGGCACAACATCAAAGGCCGAAGGGCCTGTTTCGTGCTGTACTGTTCCATGGTCTATGTTTAAATACCTTCCATTGGCTGTCCACTGTCTTTCCTTTCAGTGATGTTTCCCAGTCCATCATGGCCAATTCATGCCTCGGACCATCACAGTTCCCTTTACTGAGATTCAGGACCCTGGTTTCAGGATCAGCTCCATCACTATCCACCTTGACAAAGAATTCTACCGTATTATGGTCACTCGTCCCCAAGGGTTCTCTCACAGCTAGGTTGCCAACTAATCCTTTCTCATTGCACAACACCCAGTCCAGGATGTCCTGCTCTCTTGTTGGTTCCTCAATGTATTGCTCCAGTAAACCATCCCGTATACACTCCAGAAATTCCTCCTCTATTGTACTGTGATTAATTTGACTCTCCCAATCTTTGTGCAGATTAAAGTTACCCATAATCACAGATGTTCCTTTAACACACACTTCTCTGATTTCCAGTCCAATGCTTTTCCCAACATTACCACTGCAGTTTGGGGTCTGTAAACCACCCTCACCGACCACCCCCACCAATGTTTTTTGCCCCTTGTTGTTTCTTAACACGGCCCACGCAGATTCGGTATCACCTGTGCTAATATCCTTCCTCAATATTGTATCAATATCATCTTTAATCAGTAATGCAGCTCCACCACCTTTACCTTTCCGCCTGTCCTTCCTAAACACTGAATAACCCTCAATGTTTTGTTTCCATCCTTGGTCACCTTCACCTACATCTGGGAGATTTCCTGTATCTTCCTCAGTTAAAACACACACAAAGTAATCATTTAGCTTCTCTGCCATTTCCCTATTCCCCATTATAAATTCTCCTGACTTTGCCTGTCATGGACCCATATTTATCTTGGCCAAATGCTTCTTTTTACATCCCTGTGGAAGCTTTTACCGCTTTTTTTGCTAGTTTAGATTTATATCCTGTTCTCCCTTTCTTCAGTTTCTTGGTCCTCTGCTTTATTCCAATCCTCAGTTTACTATTTCTGGCAACTTTAATCTTATACAATCCAGAACATTGTTAACCATGATCAACTTACTATACTTTTGGGTCTTTGTGATTTGAAGGAATGTATAGTTACTGCAAGCTATGTATTCATGGTTTTAATCGAGTAGATAGAGAGAGAATGTTTCCTCCTGTGGGGAAGAGTAAAACCAGAAGCTGTCAATAAGAGATAATCACCAAGAAATCCAACTGGGAATTCAGAAGGAACATCTTTACCCAGAGAGTGATGAGTGTGTGGAACTCACTCCGTAGGGTAAAAACCATAGGGACTGCGGATGCTGGAATCTAAAACCAAAAGAGAAAATACTGGAAAATCTCAGCTTTGACAAAGGGTCGTCTGGACTCGAAACGTCAGCTCTTTTCTCTCCTTGCAGATGCTGCCAGACTGGCTGAGATTTTCCAGCATTTTCTCTTTTGGTTTCACTTCCATCGGGAGTGAGCGAGGTGAACAGTGAGGATGGGAGGGATAGGATGTGGTTAAAAAAAGAGGGGAGCAGATGAGGGAGCATAAACACTGGCACGGCACAACTGTGCTGCCTGGCATTAAAAGGGAATAGAATAGAAATTGCAGAGGACAAGATGACATGAGAATGATGAAAGGGAGAAGTGGAGAGTGATAGAGGGAGCTGATTGGTCTGGGCAGAGGTTTAGGGCAGAGTCAGAGGGAGAGGGTCGGGTGTGATTACAGCCTGTGGTAATGATCACTTGTCACATTTCCAATCTGCAGGAGATGGGTCGACACGATGACCTCTGGTCACTTTTCTATATGTTGGTGGAGTTTGCGGTTGGTCAGTTACCATGGAGAAAAATAAAAGACAAGGTAAGTGATCCCCTGGAGAGAGGGGAGGTGGAAGTGATCCCCAAATCAGGAACAAGGTGTATGACCCCCCAAATCTGGAAAAGGATATAAGAACTAGGAGCAGGAGGAGGCCATCTGGCCCCTCGAGCCTGCCCCGCCATTCAATAAGATCATGGCTGATCTTTTCGTGGACTCAGCTCCACTTACCCGCCCGCTCACCATAACCCTAAATTCCTTTACTGTTCAAAAATTTATCTATCCTTGCCTTAAAAACATTCAATGAGGTAGCCTCAACTGCTTCACTGGGCAGGGAATTCCACAGATTCACAACCCTTTGTGTGAAGAAGTTCCTCCTCAACTCAGTCCTAAATCTGCTCCCCCTTATTTTGAGGCCATGCCCCCTAGTTCTAGTTTCACCTGCCAGTGGAAACAACTTCCCTGCTTCTATCTTATCTATTCCCTTCATAATCTTATATGTTTCTATAAGATCTCCTCTCATTCTTCTGAATTCCACTGAGTATAGCCCCAGTCTACTCAGTCTCTCCTCGTAAGCCAATCCTCTCAACTCCAGAATCAACCTAGTGAATCTCCTCTGCACCCTCTCCAGTGCCAGTATATCCTTTCTCAAGTAAGGAGACCAAAACTGTACACAGTATATGATCCCCCAAATCAGGAACAAGGTGTATGATCTCCCCAAATCAGGGACAAGGTATATGATTCCCCCCCCCCCCCCCCCCCCCCAAATCAGGAAAAAGGTATATCACCCCCACCGCAAATCAGGAACAAGGTATATGGCCCCCCAAATCAGGAATAAAGTATATGATCCCCTCCCCCAAATCAGGAACAAGGTATTTGATCCCCCAAAACAGGAACAAGGCATATGACCCCCCCCAAAATCAGGGACAAGGTTTATGACCTCTGAAATCGGAACAAGGTATATGAGCCCCCCCCCCCAATTAGGAACAAGGTATATGACCCCCCCCCCCCCCCCACCCCAAAAATCAGGAAAAAGATATATGACCCCGGAAATCAGGAAGAAGGTATATGACCCTCACCCCAAAATCAGAAACAAGGCATATGGGCCCACTGTTGTTTGTCATTTATATTAATGATTTGGATGAGAATATAGGAGGCATAGTTAGTAAGTTTGCAGATGATACCAAGATTGGTGGCATAGTGGACAGTGAAGGAAGTTATCTCCAATTGCAGTGGCATCTTGATCAATTGGGCCAGTGGGCTGACAAATGGCAGATGGAGTTTAATTTAGACAAATGCGAGGTGATGCATTTTGGTAGATCGAACCAGGGCAGGACTTACTCAATTAATGGTAGGACATTGGGGAGAGTTACAGAACAAAGAGATCTAGGGGTACATGTTCATAGCTCCTTGAAAGTGGAGTCACTGGTGGACAGAGTGGTGAAGAAGGCATTCGGCATGCTTGGTTTCATCGGTCAGAACATTGAATACAGGAGTTGGGACGTCTTGTTGAAGTTGTACAAGACATTGGTAAGGCCACACTTGAAATACTGTGTGCAATTCTGGTCACCCTATTATAGAAAGGATATTATTAAACTAGAAAGAGTGCAGAAAAGATTTACTAGGATGCTACCGGGACTTGATGGATTGAGTTATAAGGAGAGGCTGAATAGACTGGGACTTTTTTCTCTGGAGAGTAGGAGGCTGAGGGGGTGACCTTATAGAGGTCTATAAAATAATGAGGGGCATAGACAAGGTAGATAGTCAATATCTTTTCCCAAAGGTAGGGGAGTCCAAAACTGGAGGGCACAGGTTTAAGGTGAGAGGGGAGATGCACAAAAATGTCCAGAGGGGCAATTTTTTCACAGAGTGTGGTGAGTGTCTGGAACAAGCTTCCAGAGGTAGTAGTAGAGGCGGGTACAATTTTATCTTTTAAAAAACATTTAGATAGTTAAATGGGTACGATGGGTATAGAGGGATATGGGCCAAATGCGGGCAATTTGGATTAGCTGAGGGGTTTTTTTTTAAAAAAAGGGCGGCATGGACAAGTTGGGCCGAAGGGCCTGTTTCCATGCTGTAAACCTCGATGACTCTTTGTATCCTCACTGGTGACAGGGGAGGCCCCAGAAGTCCCAGAGGATTGGAGAAAAGCCAATGTTGTTCCTTTGTTTAAGAAGGGTAGAAGAATAATCCAGGTAATTACAGGCCGGTGAGCCTTACATCTGTGGTAGGGAAATTATTGGAGAGGATTCTTCGAGACAGGATTTATTCCCACTTGGAAATAAGTGGACGTATTAGCGAGAGGCAACATGGTTTTGTGAAGGGGAGGTTGAGTCTCACGAACTTGATCGTGTTTTTTGAGGGAGTGACAAAGATGATTGATGAGGGTAGGGCAGTGGATGTTGTCTACATGGACTTCAGTAAGGCCTTTGACAAGGTCCCTCATGGAAGACTAGGGCAGAAGGTGAAGTCGCATGGGATCAGAGGTGAGCTGGCAAGATGGATACAAAACTGGCTCGGTCAAAGAAGACAGAGGGTAGCAGTGGAAGGGTGCATTTCTGAATGGAGGGCTGTGACAAGTGGTGTTCATGATGTGGAGATGCTGGCGTTGGACTGGGGTAAACACAGTAAGCAGTCTTAACAACACCAGGTTAAAGTCCAACAGGTTTATTTGGTAGCAAAAGCCACTAGCTTTCGGAACAGGCTGTTCCTTCGTCAGGTGGGTGGGAGTTCCTGACCTCCGGGTAAGCGTTCTCCAAGGCGGCCTTCACGACACACGACAGCGCAGAGTCGCTGAGCAGAGACTGATAGCCAAGTTCCGCACACATGAGGACGGCCTCAACCGGGATATTGGGTTCATGTCACACTATCTGTAACCCCCACAGCTTGCCTGGACTTGCAGAATCTCACTGGCTGTCCTGTCTGGAGACAGTACACATCTCTTTAACCTGTGCTTAATGCTCCCTCCACTCACATTGTCTGTACCTTTAAGACTTGATCAGCTATAAAGACTCACATTCCAATCATTATTCATGTAAATTGAGTTTGTCTTTGTGCCCTGTTTGTGATCAGAACTCCCACCCACCTGACGAAGGAACAGCCTGATCCGAAAGCTAGTGGCTTTTGCTACCAAATACACCTGTTGGACTTCAACCTGGTGTTGTTAGAGTTCTTACAAGTGGTGTTCCTCAGGGATCAGTGCTGGGACCTTTTGCTGTTTGTAATGTATATAAATGATTTGGAGGAAAATGTAACTGGATTGATTAGTAAGTTTGCAGACGACACAAAGGTTGGTGGATTTGCGGATAGCGATGAGGACCATCTGAGGATACAGTAGGATATAGATCAGTTGGAGACTTGCGCGGAGAGATGGCAGATGGAGTTTAATCCGGACAAATGTGAGGTAATGCATTTTGGAAGGTCTAATACAGATAGGAAATATACAGTAAATGGCAGAACCCTTAGGAGTATTGATAGGCAGAGGGATCTGGGTGTACAGGTACACAGGTCACTGAAAGTGGCAATGCAGGTGGAGAAGGTAGTCAAGAAGGCATACGGCATGCTTGCCTTCATGGAAACATAGAAAAACTACAGCACAAACAGGCCCTTCGGCCCACAAGTTGTGCCGAACATATCCCTACCTTTTAGGCCTACCTATAACCCTCCATCCTATTAAGTCCCATGTACTCATCCAGGAGTCTCTTAAAAGTCCCTATTGAGTTTGCCTCCACCACCACTGACGGCAGCCGATTCCACTCGCCCACCACCCTCGGTGTGAAAAACTTCCTCCTAACATTTCCCCTGTACCTACCCCCAAGCACCTTAAACCTGTGTCCTCTCGTAGCAGCCATTTCCACCCTGGGAAAAAGCCTCTGAGAGTCCACCCGATCTATGCTTCTCAACATCTTATATACCTCTATTAGGTCTCCTCTCATCCTACGTCTCTCCAAGGAGAAAAGACCGAGCTCCCTCAGCCTATCCTCCTAAGGCATGCCACTCAATCCAGGCAACATCCTTGTAAATCTCCTCGACACCCTTTCAATCTTTTCCACATCCTTCCTGTAATGAGGTGACCAGAACTGAGCACAGTACTCCAAGTGGGGTCTGACGAGGGTCTTATATAGCTGCATCATTATCCCCAGACTCCTAAGCTCAATCCCTCGATTGATAAAGGCCAGCACACCATACGCCGCCTTAACCACCTCCTCCAGGATGTTGTCCGGAGGGCATTAGCTATGAAGAGAGGTTGGAGAAACTTAGTTTGTTCTCACTGGAACGACGGAGGTTGAGGGGAGACCTGATAGAAGTCTACAAGATTATGAGAGGCATGGACAGAGTGGATAGTCAGAAGCTTTTTCCCAGGGTGGAAGAGTCAATTACTCGGGGGCACAGGTTTAAGGTGCGAGGGGCAAGGTTTAAAGGAGATGTACGAGGCAGATCTTTTACACAGAGGGTGGTGGGTGCCTGGAACTCGTTGCCGGGGAGGTAGTGGAAGCGGATACGGTAGTGACTTTTAAGGGGCATCTTGACAAGTACATGAATGAGATGGGAATAGAGGGATATGGTCCCCGGAAGCATAGAGGGTTTTAGTTAAGTCAAGCAGCATGGTCGGTGCAGACTTGGAGGGCCGAAGGGCCTGTTCCTGTGCTGTAATGTTCTGTGTTTTATGACTATATGATCCCCCAAATCAGGAACAAGGTACGTGTCCCCAGATTGTTGTATCTTTTCCCTTCCGCCTCGGTCTTTCCATGGAGAACAATCCCAGTTTATTCAATCTCTCCTCATAACTAATATCCCCCATACCAGACAACATCCTGGTAAACCTTTTCTGTACTCCCTCCAAATCCCCACGTTCTCGTAGTGTGGCGACCTGAATTGGGGTGTGGAGAGAAAGCGGGAGTGGGAAACTGGGAGTGTGTGATCAGCCATATTGAATGGTGATGCAGGCTTGAAGTGACGAATGGCCTACTACTGCCCCTATTTTCTAAGCATCCTCCTCACAGCCCACACTACTTAGTGTCGTCTGCAAATTTGGAGATATTACATTCAATTCCTTCGTCCATTTCATTGCTGTATATTCTGAATAGCTGGGGTCCCAGCGCTGAACCCTGCGGTACCCCACTAGTCACTGCCTGCCACTCTGAAAAGGACCCGTTTATTCCCATTCTCTGCTTCCTGTCTGCCAACCAGTTTCCTGTCCACATCAATACATTACCCCCAATACCACGAGCTTTCATTTTGCTCACTAATCTCCTGTGTGGGACCTTGTCAAAAGCCTCTTAAAGTCCAGATACACAACATCCACTGGTTCACCCTTGTCCACTCTACAGGTCACATCCTCAAAACATTCCAGAAGATTTGTCAAGCACGATTTCCCTTCAGGGAATCCATGCTGACTTGGACCAATCCTGTCACTGCTTTCCAAATACTCAGTTATTACATCCTTAATAATTAACTCCAGCATTTTCCCCACTATCGATGTCAGGCTAACAGGACTAGAATTCCCTGTTTTCTCTCCCTCCTTTTTTAAAAAGTGGGGTTCCATTAGCTCCCCTCCAGTCCACTGGAACTCAGACTCCACAGAATGCTGGAAAATGATCACCAATGCATCCACTTTTCTCGGGCCACTTCCTTGAGTACTCTGGGATGCAGAGCATCAGGTCCTGGGGACTTATTGGGTTTTAATCCCAGCAATTTCCCCAATACAATTTCCTGACTAATAAAGATTTCCTTCAGTTCCTCCTTCATGCTAGACCCACGTCCCCGAGTATTTCTGGAAGGTATTTTTTGTCCTCAGTGAAGAGAGATCCAAAGTATTTGTTCAGCTGATCTGCCATCTCTTTGTTGCCCCGTTATGACTTTGCCTGATTCTAATTGGAAGGGACCTCCATTTATCTTCACCAGTCTTTTTCTCTTCACATATCTATAGAAGTTTTTGCAGTCAGTTTTTCTGTTTTCTGCAAGCTTACACTCATATTCTATTTTCCTCTTCCGAATTAAACCCTTTGTCCTCCCCTGTGGATTTTAAATTTCTCCCAATCCTCGGGTTTGCTGCTTTTTCTGGACAATTTATATCCCTCCTCTTTGTCTTTAACACTATCCTGCATTGTTAATGTAAGCCTCTTTGTAACATTAAATAAATTTGACATGTCAGCTACAACTCTCACTAACCTCTACAGATGCACCATAGAAAACATTCTTTCTGGATGTATCACAGCTTGGTATGGCTCCCACACTGATGACAGCCGGGTGTAAGCTGTTTTTGAGTCGGTTGGTACGCAATTTCAGACCTTTTGTATATTTTTCTCGACGGAAGAAGGTGGAGGAGAGAATGTCCGGGGTGCGTGGGGTCCTTGATTATGCTGGCTGCTTTGCCGAGGCAGCGGGAAGTGTAGACAGAGTCAATGGATGGGAGGCTGGTTTGTGTGATGGATTGGGCTACATTCACAACCCTTTATCGTTTCTTGCAGTCTTGGGCAGAGCAGGAGCCATACCAAGCTGCGATACAACCAGAAAGAATGCTTTCTATGGTGCATCTGTAAAAATTGGCGAGAGTCGTAGCTGACATGCCAAATTTCTTTAGTCTCCTGAAAGCTGGTTTGCAGATAGGAAGCAAAGAGTTGGCATAAACTGGGTCTTATACTGATTGGTAGTCAGTGACTAGTGGGGTTCCGCAGGGATCTGTGCTAGGACCCCAACTGTTCACATTATATATTAATGATTTGGAAGAGGGAACTGAATGTAATATCTCCAAATTTGCAGATGATACAAAGTTGGGTGGGAGGGTGAGCTGTGAGGAGGATGCAGAGATGTTTCAGTGTGATTTGGACAGGCTGAGTGTGTGGGTATCCGCATGGCAGATGCAGCATAATGTGGATAAATGTGAGGTTATCCACTTCAGTAGCAATAATAGGAACACATTATTTGAATGGGTGTAAATTGAAAGAGATGGATACTCAGCGAGACCTTGGAGTCCTTGTGCATCAGTCACTGAAAGTAAGCGCGCAGGTACAGCAGGCAGTAAAGAAGGCAGATGGTACGTGGGCCTTCATAGCGAGAGGATTTGAGTATAGGGATAGAGATGTTTTGCTGCAATTGTATAGGGCGTTGGTGAGGCCACACCTGGAGTATTGTGTGCAGTTTTGGTGTCCTTATCTGAGGAAGAATGTCCTTGCTATAGAGGGAGCACAGCAAAGGTTTACCAGGTTGATTCCTGGGATGGCAGGTCTGTCATATGACGGGAAACTAAGTTGGTTAGGATTATATTCACTGGAGTTTAGAAGAGTGAGATGGGATCTCATAGAAATTCTAACAGGGTTCGACAGGGTAGATTCAGAAAGAATGTTCCCGATGGTGAGGGAGTCGAGAACTAGGGGTCAGAGTTTGAGGATAAGGGGTAAACCTTTTAGAACTGAGGGGAGGAGAAATTTCTTCACCCAGAGGGCGGTGAATGTGTGGAATTCACTCCCACAGAAAGTAGTTGAGGCCAAAACGTTGTCTGATTTCAGGAAGAAATTAGATTTCGCTCTTGAGGCTAATGGGATCGAGGGATGTGGGGGGGAAGGGGGGGGATCAGGATATTGAATTCAATGGTCAACCATGATCAAAATGAGTAGCGGAGCAGCTCAAAGGGCCGAATGGTCTCCTCCTGCTTCTAGTTTCTATGTGCGACTGTGCGCACACTGGTCTCTTTGGGGCGGTGCGCGCGCCTGGGTCCCCGCATTTGGGCCCTCCTGTCACCCAGGAACTAAAGAAGTTGGTGCTCCTGGAGATGTATCTGAGAAATCATTTCACAATTGGTCAGCACGGTGTTGCCAAATAGTTCATCTTCGGTTTGAACGGTGTAAGAAATTGAATCTGTTTTTGCTCCAACTATGGCTGGAACCCATTTCTCACCATGGCACAATGACACACTAACACTCCATCTCCTCGCTGAAATTTCTCATCATGGCACAATGACACACTAACACTCCATCTCCTCGCTGAAATTTCTCATCATGGCACAATGACACACTAACACTCCATCTCCTCGCTGAAATGAGCGTTGTTTTTCCATCACGTCTTGTCTTGCAACTTGAGATTGTTGTTGACGCTCTACTATCTCTGAAGTTTCTGGAGGTAAGAGCAAATCAAACATAATTCTCAACTTTCTTGATAATAGTAATGCAGGTGAACTTTGGGTAGTCACACTACCTGTAACCCCCACGACTTGCCTGGGCTTGAGACAATTCACACCTCTTCAACCTAGAGTCATAGAGGTTTACAGCATGAAACAGGCCCTTAAGCCCAACTTGTCCATGACGCCCTTTGTTTTAAACCCCTAGGCTAATCCCAATTGCCCGCATTTGGCCCATATCCCTCTATACCCATCTTACCCATGTAACTATCTAAATGCTTTTTAAAAGACAAAATTGTACCCGCCTCTACTACTGCCTCTGGCAGCTTGTTCCAGACATTCACCACCCTCGGTGAAAACATTGCCCCTCTGGGCACTTTTGTATCTCTCCCCTCTCACCTTAAACCTATGCCCTCTAGTTTTAGACTCCCCTACCTTTGGGGAAATGATATTGACTATCTATCATCGGTCAGAATGTTGAATACCGGAGTTGGAACGTTTCTTGTTGAAGTTGTACAAAGCCACACTTGGAATACTGTGTGCAATTCTGGTCACCCTATTATAGAAAGGATATTATTAAACTAGGATGCTACTGGGACTTGTTGGATTGAGTTATAAGGAGAGGCTGGATCGACTGGGACTTTTTTCTCTGGAGCATAGGAGACTGAGGGGTGATCTTAGAGGTCTATAAAATAATGAGGGGCACAGATCAGCTAGATAGTCAATATCTTTTCCCAAAGGTAGGGGAGTCTAAAACTAGAGGGCATAGGTTTAAGGTGAGAGGGGAGAGATACAAAAGTGCCCAGAGGGGCAATTTTTTCACACGGGGTGGGAGTGTCTGGAACAAGCTGCCAGAAGTAGTAGTAGAGGCGGGTACAATTTTGTCTTTTAAAAAGCATTTAGATAGTTACATGGGTACGATGGGTATAGAGGGATATGGGCCAAATGCGGGCAATTGGGATTAGCCTAGGGGTTTAAAACAAAGGGCGGCATGGACAAGTTGGGCTGAAGGGCCTGTTTCATGCTGTAAACCTCTTATGACTATGACTAAGATCCCGTTGCAATCCAAGATAACTTTCTTCACTGTCCACTATGCCACCAATCTTGGTGTCATCTGCAAACCTGCTAACCATGTCCCCTATATTCTCATCCAAATCATTAATATAAATGACAAATAACAGTGGACTCAGCACTGATCCCTGAGGCACACCGCTGGTCACAGGCCTCCAGTTTGAAAAACAATCCTCTACAACCACCCTCTAGAAGCCAATTTTGTATCCATTTAGATACCTCACCCTGGATCCCGTGAGATTTAACCTTATGCAACAACCTACCATGCGGTACCTTGTCAAAGGCCTTGCTAAAGTCCATGTGGACAACATCAACTGCACTGCCCTCATCTACCTTCTTGGTTACCCCTTCAAAAAACTCAAAACAAATTTGTGAGACATGATTTTCTACTCAAAGCCATGCTGACTGTCCCTAATCAGTCCTTGTGTTTCTAAATGCCTGTAGATTCTGTGTCTCCAAATACCTTCCAACAATGTACCCACTACAGATGTGAGGCTCACTGCCCTGTAGTTCCCAGGCTTTTCCCTGCAGCCCTTTTTAAACAAAGGCACAACGCTCTCCAATCTTCAGGCACCTCACCTGTGACAATCGATGATTCAAATATCTCGGCTAGGGGACCCACAATTTCCTCCCTAGCCTCCCACAATGTCCTGGGGTACACTTCATCAGGTCCCGGGGATTTCTACTTTGATGCACTTTCAGACTTCCTGTGCTTAACCCTCTCTCCGCTCGCATTGTTTGCACCTGTAAAAACTCGCATTCCAACCGCTATCTTGTAAATTGAGTCTGTGTTTATCTCTGACCTGTTTGTGAACTCAACTCTTCACTTACCTGATGAAGGAGCAGCTCTCCGAAAGCTTGTGTTACCAAATAAACCTGTTGGATTTTAATCTGGTGTTGTGAGACTTCTTACTGTGCCCACCCCAGTCCACATCAACGTCATGACAGCCACTTAAAATCACAGCAGCTGGTTTTATAGGAAGATGCTTCAGCTTTTGCTGGTGTGTAGTCTCAGGAATTATAGATACAGTAGCATCTGTATCAACCTCCAACCTAAGAGGTTGTCCACTTAACTTTGGAATCCCCCAGAATCTAGGAGAGTCACCCTGTGGATAAGTATCCAGTTGGAGATCTTCACCTTTCTGGACAGTCTCTTCTTCACAGTCACAGTCCAAAGATGTGCGGGTTAGGTTGATTGGCCAGGTTAAAAATTGCCCCTTAGAGTCCTGAGATGCGTAGGTTAGAGGGATTAGCGGGTAAATATGTGGGGGTAGGGCCTGGGTGGGATTGTGGTCGGTGCAGACTCGATGGGCCGAATGGCCTCCTTCTGCACTGTAGGGTTTCTATGATTCTATGATTCTATGAATTCTTTTCTTGCATGTTGTAAATCCTTTTTGTAGAATGCAACTCATTCTTTTTCTTGAGGTCCCAGATTCTTAGTCATTCTTCTGAATATTCTTCTCGGGAAGCTGATTGAACCCAAAAAGCTTTTGTAATGTGGCCTATTTTGCCACAATTCTTGCATTGACTGACCTTGCTCCAGCACTCAGCTAATGGCCCATTTTCACACATCTGGGACATGCTTGTTGCTGTTTTGGCTCCTTATGGGCAGTTCCCAACTGTAGCTCTTCATTCCTGCAGCAAATTGTGAAGCCTCTTTAGCAGCCAGTTCCATTGACACTGCAATTTCCACTGTTGTCTTTAAAGTCAAAGCATGTTCAGTAGGCAATCTTCTTTGGATAGCCTCATTTTGGAGACCACAAACTAGACGATCTTGAAGAGTATCTTCTAACCAAACTCACAATGTGTGCCAGCCTTTTTAAGGTTGCCACAAACTGAGCAATGATTTCTCCTTCCATTTGATTCCTCCAGTGGAACCTGAAGTGTTCCGCGATGATCAGTGGCTTTGGAGAGTAATGCTCTTCAAGGATCTTTGTCAAGTCATCGCAAGTTTTGTTTCCAGGATTTGCGGGATGAACACATGAGCAAATGGCAGGTTTTACTTCCTATTGTACTGAGAAAAGCTGGTACGAGCAACTGGTTTGTAATTTTATTCTCTTGTACAAAGTACTGAAACCACTCTGCACAGGAACTGTTCATTTTCTTCATTGAAAGGCCCCATGGATCCTATCTGTTCCAGGCACGAGCCACCCTAGACTGCTCAGTACATATATTTTTTACAGTATTGCCCTTTTCACCCAGTAGACTATTGACTTGATGTATTTTTTGTTAAATGACCTCAGCTGTACAGCAAAATATCCCTTTCTTTCAAATATGCCAGATACTGCCTGGAATCTCCTCCTCCTCTGATCAGAAAAACGCCTGTAGATCTTCCACCCTTTTTCAACAGCGTCCTGAGTTTCCCGCTCTCCACTGCACAGAGCAACATGTGCACAGACTTTAGAGGATTTTAGAGGATTCTACCTGATTCTTTTTCCAGTACGAAACGCAATATTTATTTTTCCTTTTCCTTTATCTTCCTTCACTGACACTACAATCTTTAATCCATTTGTTGATTTCCTAATCTATGAAATGTGAGGACTGGCAATGTTTTTTCTCCTCCTTGGGACCTTTTCCCGATGAAACAAAATCCCGACTGGTCACCAATTTTCTTTCTGTAATGTCCGAACTATGTTAGTGGTTTGTGGGTTTTAAAGAATTAGAAAAGATGTAGTTTGTACATGTAGATTCAAAGTGCCACACAGCAGGTTTATTCCAGGAACTGTTGCCTGAACAGAGCGAAACTGATACAACAGGAGCCTGTGCAACACCCTAATGACATCATTATTAAACCATGTGACCGGCTCTTAAAGCAATCGTGCAGTTACTGAAGTATATAAGAGTCTCATTGTGCTTTTCTATATCTGTCTCTTGATGTGTACTGATGTCTTTTACTCTGATTGCAGGAACAGGTTGGACTCATTAAGGAAAAATATGATCACCGGATGCTGCTGAAACATATGCCCTCAGAATTCCAGAGTTTCCTCGATCATGTTTCCACTCTGGATTACTTTACCAAACCAGATTACCAGGTATATAGCATCACCCTCCCGTGCCCCACACTGCCTCTCTTCATATTGAGCGGGGCGGGGGCGCAGTATGAGAGGGAGGGAGTGGAGGGGGAGGGAAGGAGTTTGGGGGAAGGGAGGGGAGGAGGGAGAATCATAGAATCTCTACAGTACAGAAGGAGGCCATTTGGTCCATCAAGTCTGTACCTATCACAATCCCACCAGGACCTATTCCTGTAACACTATACATTTACCCTGCTGATCCCCCGACACTAGGGTCAATTTAACATGGCCAATCAACCCATCTTTGAAGTGTGGGAGGAAACCGGAGCATTCGCAGGAAACCCAGGCAGACACGGGGAGAATGTGCAGACTCCACACAGTGACCCAAGCTGGAATTGACCTCGGGTCCCTGGCGCTGTGAGACAGCAGTGCTAACCACTGTGTCGCCCCCTACGGTGAAGGAAAGAATGGGAGAGGGTTGGAGGAGAGGGAGGTGGGGGAATGGAAATGGGAGGTGAGGAGTGGGGAGGGAGTAGCTGCTCCCAGTCCACTTTGGTCAGATCCTGTCTCCCATTAAAATCAGCCTTGCCCCTTTTTCATAACTGCCGTAAATCTCACCAAAAAGCTCCAGCACTGACACGTCCAGCACCAGCCCCTGGCTTCATTCCCTGTCATTTGGTCCCATAGCGCCTGCCTCCTCTCTTGTGGGATTTTGTATGTGCTGGTTTAAAACCCCTAGGTCTGGACTCCCCCCACCATCGGGAACATTCTTTCTCAATCTACCCTGTCTCACCCTGTTAGAATTTTATAAGTTTCCATGAGATCCCCTCACTCTTATAAACTCCAGTGAATATAATCCTAACCAATTTAGTTTCTCCTCATAGGTATAGAGGGACTAGCTTAATGGTTTAAAAAAAGGGCGGCATGGACAAGTTGGGCCGAAGGGCCTGTTTCCATGCTGTAAACCTCTATGACTCATATGACAGACCTGCCATCCCAGGAATCGGCCTGGTAAACCTTCGCTGTACTCCCTCTATTGCAAGGACATCCTTCCTCAAATAAGGACACCAAAACTGCAGGTGTGGCCTCACCAACGGCCTGTACAATTGCAGCAAAACATCCCGATCCCTGTACTTGAATCCTCTCACTATGAAGGCCAAAATACCATTTGCCGCCTTCACTGCCTGCTGTACTTGCATGTTTACTTTCAATGACTGATGCACGAGGACTCCAAGGTCTCGCTGAGTATCCACCCTCTCAATTTACACCCATTCAAATAATAATCTGCCTTCCTATTATTGCTACCAAAGTGGATAGCCTCACATTTATCCACATTATGCTGCAGCTGCCATGCGGATACCCACACACACTCCCTGCTCTGCCCATTCCCCTTGACACCTTTAGAGTCAAGAAATCGATCTACTTCCTCCTTTAATGCATTGTGTTTTGGCCTCCACAGCTTCCTGTGGTAGAGAATTCCACAGGCTCACCACCATCTGAATGAAACCATGTTTCTTTAATAGTTATCACATATTTATTTCTATCTATGCTGGCAATTCATCCATTCTGTTATGCGTGCTTACAAGGAATGTAGAAAGAAACTTGAGCACGGAGTAAGAAGGGCTAAAAGGGGTCATGAAAAAGCATTGGCCAGCAGGATTAAGGAAAATCCCAAGGCTTTTTATACATATATAAAGAGCAAGAGGGTAGCCAGGGAGAGGGTTGGCCCACTCAAGGACAAGGGAGGGAATCTGCGTGGAGCCAGAGGAAATGGGTGAGGTATTAAATGAGTACTTTGCGTCAGTATTCACCAAAGAGAAGGACTTGGTGGATGATGAGTCTGGGAAAGGGTGTGTAGATAGTTTGAGTCATGTTGAGATCAAAAAGGAGGAGGTATTGGGATTCTTGAGAAACATTCAGGTAGACAAGTCCCCAGGGCCTGATGGGATATTCCCCAGAATACTGAGAGAGGCAAGGGAGGAAATTGTTGGGGCCTTGAGAGAAATCTTTGTGTCCTCACTGGTTACAGGGGAGGTCCCAGAGGATTGGAGAATAGCCAGTGTTGTTCCTTTGTTTAAGAAGGGTAGCAAGAATAATCCAGGTAATTACAGGCCGGTGAACCTTACATCAGTGGCAGGGAAATTATTGGAGAGGATTCTTCGAGACAGGATTTACTCCCACTTGGAAATAAGTGGACGTATTAGTGAGAGGCAACATGGTTTTGTGAAGGGGAGGTCATGCCTCATGAACTTGATCGTGTTTTTCGAGAAAGTGACAAAGATGATTGATGAGGGTAGGGCAGTGGATGTTGTTTACATGGACTTCAGTAAGGCCTTTGACAAGGTCCCTCGTGGCAGACTGGTGCAGAAGGTGAAGTCACATGGGATCAGAGTTGAGCTGGCAAGGTGGATACTGAACTGGCTCGGTCAAAGAAGACAGAGGGTAGCAGTGGAAGGGTGCGTTTCTGAATGGAGGGCTGTGACAAGTGGCGTTCCTCAGGGATCAGTGCTGGGACCTTTGCAGTTTGTAATATAGAAACATAGAAACATAGAAAAACTATAGCACAAACAGGCCCTTCGGCCCCACAAGTTGTGCCGAACACATCCCTACCTTCTAGACCTACCTATAACCCTCCATCCTATTAAGCTCCATGTACTCATCCAGGATAGAAACAATATATATATAAATGATTTGGAGGAAAATGTAACTGGTTTGATTAGTAAGTTTGTGGACGACACAAAGGTTGGTGGATTTGCGGATAGCGATGAGGACCATCAGAGGATACAGCAGGACATAGATCGGTTTTTTTCGCTGAGGCTAGGGGAGAAAAAAACCAGAGGGCATGGGTTAAGGGTGAAAGGAGAAAAGTTTAAAGGGAATATTAGGGGGGGCTTCTTCACGCAGAGAGTGGTGGGAGTGTGGAATGAGCTGCCGGATAAAGTGGTAAATGCATTTAAGAAAAACTTGGACGGGTTCATGGATGAGAGGGGTGTGGAGGGATATGGTCCAAGTGCAGGTCAGTGGGACGAGGCATAAAATGGTTCGGCACAGACAAGAAGGGCCAAAAGGCCTGTTTCTGAGCTGTAATTTTCTATGGTTCTATGGTTGGGGATTTGGGCGGAGAGATGGCAGATGGAGTTTAATCCGGACAAATGTGAGGTAATGCATTTTGGAAGGTCTAATACAGATAGGAAATGTACAGTAAAAGACAGAACCCTTAGAGTATTGATAGGCAAAGGGATCTGGGTGTACAGGTACACAGGTCACTGAAAGTGGCAACGCAGGTGGATAAGGTAGTCAAGAAGGCACACGGCATGCTCGCCTTCATCGGTCGGGGCACTAAGTATAAAGATTCGCAGGTCATGCTGCTGCTGTACAGAACCTTAGTTAGGCCTCATTTAGAATATTGTGTACAGTTCTGGTCGCCACACCACCAGAAGAATGTGGAGGCTTTGGAGAGGCAACAGAAAAGATTTACCAGCATGCTGCCTGGTCTGACGGTATTATCTATGAGGAGAGGTTGGAGAGACTCAGTTTGTTAAACATAGAAACATAGAAGATAGGAACAGGAAGAGGCCATTCGGCCCTTCGAGCCTGCTCCACCATTCATTACGATCATGGCTGATCATCCAACTCAATAGCCTAATCCTGCTTTCTCCCCATAACCTTTGATCCCATTCGCCCCAAGTGCTATACCCAGCCGCCTCTTGAATACATTCAATGTTTTGGCATCAACTACTTCCTGTGGTAATGAATTCCACAGGCTCACCACTCTTCGGGTGAAGAAATGTCTCCTCACCTCTGTCCTAAATGGTCTACCCTGAATCCTCAGACTGTGACCCCTGGTTCTGGACTCACCCCACCATCGGGAATATCCTCCCTGTCTAGTCCTGTTAGAATTTTATAAGTCTCTGAGATCCCCCCCTCATTTGTCTGAATTCCAGCGAAAACAATTCTAAACCTTCGCTGCACTCCCTCGAGAGCAAGAACATCCTTCCTCAGAAAAGGAGAGGAGAGGGTGCAAGTGAATGAAGGTGGTAATTTAGATAAGGGAGTAGAGGGAGAGGGTGTTCGCGACTCATCAAAGCGGGTCCAGATAAAAGCTGGAATAAGGACACTTTGCCTGAATGCACGAAGCATTCGGAACAAGGTAAATGAGTTGATGGTGCAAATCAGCACAAGTGGGTACGATCTAGTGGCCATTACAGAAACGTGGCTGAAAGGTGACCAGGACTGGGAGATGAATATCCAGGGGTATCAGGCGTTTAGGAAGAATAGACAGGAAGGAAAAGGTGGTGGGGTCGCGCTATTAATAAGAGATAATATCAGGGTAGTACTGAGGGATGACATAGGCTCTGAGGAACAAAACGTGGAATCATTATGGGTAGAGATGAGGAATAGTAGAGGGAGAAAGACACTAGTAGGTGTGGTATATAGGCCCCCAAATAATAATGTTGAGGTAGGGAGGGCTATAAACAAGCAGATAAGGGATGCGTGTAAAAACGGAACGGCAATAATCATGGGGGACTTCAACATGCACATTGACTGGCAGACTCAAGTCGGTAAGGGTGGAATGGAGGAAGAGTTCTTAGAATGCTGTCGGGATAGTTTCCTTGAACAGCATGTTACGGAACCGACGAGGGAATGAGCTATTTTGGATCTGGTATTGTGTAACGAGGTAGGTAGAATTAAGGATCTTATTGTGAAGGACCCTCTTGGGTCTAGTGACCACAATATGGTCGAATTTCTGATTCAGATGGAAGAGGAGAAAGTTTGGTCCCAAACCAGTGTCCTCTGTTTGAACAGAGGGAAATATGATAGGATGAGGGATGAATTGGCTAAGGTAGACTGGGAGAGCAGGCTGGCAGGTAGGATAGCTGAGGAACAGTGGAGGATTTTTAAGGAGATCCTTTTCAGTTCTCAGCAAAAATATATTCCAGCAAAAAACAAGGATTGTAAGAAAAGGGAGAACCAGCCGTGGATAACGAAGGAAATAAAGGAGAGTATTAAAATAAAAACAGCTGCGTACAGAGTGGCTAAAAATAGTGGAGAAACAAATGATTGGGAAAAATTTAAGAAACAACAAAGAGAGACTAAGAAAGCGATAAAGAAAGGAAGGAGAGACTATGAAGCTAGGCTAGCAATTAATATAAAAAATGATAGTAAAAGTTTTTATAAATATATAAAAAGGAATAGAGTGGCTAGAGTGAATGTTGGACCCTTGGAGGACGAGAGGGGGGAGTTAATAGTGGGAAATGAGGACATGGCTGAGTCTTTAAATAAATTTTTTGTGTCGGTCTTCACGGTGGAGGACACAAATAGTTTGCCAAATATTAACGATAGAGGGTTGGCAGCAGGAGAAATACTTAATACAATTAATGTTACCAGAGAGGCAGTGCTGGGTAGACTAATGGGACTGAAGGTGGACAAGTCCCCGGGTCCGGATGGAATGCATCCCAGGGTATTGAAAGAAATGTCAGAGGTAATAGTGGATGCGTTAGTGATTATTTATCAAAACTCGTTGCATTCTGGGGTAGTGCCGGTTGATTGGAAAACGGCTAATGTTACGCCACTGTTTAAAAAAGGAAGGAGACAAAAGGCAGGTAACTATAGGCCAGTCAGCTTAACGTCTGTAGTAGGGAAAATGCTGGAATCCATTATTAAAGAGGAGATAGCAGGGCATCTGGATAGAAATGGTTCGATCAATCAGACGCAGCATGGATTCATGAGGGGAAAGTCGTGCTTGACGAACATGTTGGATTTTTATGAAGATGTGACTAGGGCGGTTGATGGAGGAGAACCGGTGGATGCGGTGTTTTTGGATTTCCAAAAGGCGTTTGATAAGGTGCCCCATAAAAGGCTGCTGAAGAAGATTAGGGCACACGGAGTTGGGGGTAGTGTGTTAAAGTGGATTGGGGACTGGCTATCCGACAGGAAGCAAAGAGTCGGAATAAATGGGTGTTTTTCCGGTTGGAGGAAGGTAACTAGTGGCGTGCCGCAGGGATCGGTACTCGGGCCGCAACTGTTTACCATTTATATAGATGATCTGGAGGAGGGGACGGAGTGTAGGGTAACGAAGTTTGCAGACGACACAAAGATAAGTGGAAAAGTGAATCGTGTGGAGGACGGAGAAGATCTGCAGAGAGATTTGGACAGGCTGAGTGAGTGGGCGAGGATATGGCAAATGGAGTATAACGTTGATAAATGCGAGGTTATACACTTTGGAGGAAATAATAACAAATGGGATTACTATCTCAATGGAAACAAATTAAAACATGCTACCGTGCAAAGGGACCTGGGGGTCCTTGTGCATGAGACGCAAAAGCCCAGTCTGCAGGTACAACAGGTGATCAAGAAGGCAAATGGGATGTTGGCCTATATCGCGAGGGGGATAGAATATAAAAGCAGGGATGTCTTGATGCACCTGTACGGGGCATTGGTGAGGCCGCAGCTGGAATACTGTGTGCAGTATTGGTCCCCTTATATGAGGAAGGATATATTGGCATTGGAGGGAGTGCAGAGAAGGTTCACCAGGTTGATACCGGAGATGAGGGGTTTGGATTATGAGGAGAGGCTGAGGAGATTGGGTTTGTACTCGTTGGAGTTTAGAAGGATGAGGGGGGATCTTATGGAGACTTGTAAGATAATGCGGGGGCTGGATAGGGTGGAGGCGGAGAGATTCTTTCCACTTAGTAAGGAAGTTAAAACTAGAGGACACAGCCTCAAAATAAAGGGGGGTCGGTTTAAGACAGAGTTGAGGAGGAACTTCTTCTCCCAGAGGGTGGTGAATCTCTGGAATTCTCTGCCCACTGAGGTGGTGGAGGCTACCTCGCTGAATATGTTTAAAGCGCGGATGGATGGATTCCTGATCGGTAAGGGAATTAAGGGTTATGGGGATCAGGCGGGTAAGTGGTACTGATCCACGTCAGATCAGCCATGATCTTATTGAATGGCAGGGCAGGTTCGAGGGGCTAGATGGCCTACTCCTGCTCCTATTTCTTATGTTCTTAAAAGGAGACCAAAACTGCACACAATACTCTCGGTGTGGCCTCACCAATGCCCTGTATAATTGCAACAACACATCCCTGCTCCTGTACTCGAAACCTCTCGCAATGAAGGCCAACATACCATTTGCCTTCTTTACCGCCTGCTGCACCTGCATGCTTACCTTCAGTGACTGGTGCACAAGGACACCCAGGTCCCGCTGCACACTCCCCTCTCCCAATTTACACCCATTCAGGTCGTAATCTGCCGCCTTGTTTTTGCTTCCAAAGTGAATAACCTCATATTTATCCAAATTATCCTGCATCTGCCATTGATTAGCCCACTCACCCAACCTGTCCAGATCATTCTGAAGGATCTCTGCATCAACAAAGAACAACAAAGAACAATACAGCACAGGAACAGGCCCTTCGGCCCTCCAAGCCCGCGCCGTTCCCTGGTCCAAACTAGACCATTCTTTTGTATCCCTCCATTCCCACTCCGTTCATGTGGCTGTCTAGATAAGTCTTAAACATTCCCAGTGTGTCCGCCTCCACCACCTTCCGCCCCGCCCCACCTTGAACCTATGACCCCTCGTGAACGTCACCACCGACCTGGGAAAAAGCTTCCCACCGTTCACCCTATCTATGCCTTTCATAATTTTATACACCTCTATTAGGTCACCCCTCATCCTCCGTCTTTCCAGTGAGAACAACCCCAGTTTACCCAATCTCTCCTCATAACTAAGCCCTTCCATACCAGGCAACATCCTGGTAAACCTCCTCTGTACTCTCTCTAAAGCCTCCACGTCCTTCTGGTAGTGTGGCGACCAGAACTGGACGCAGTATTCCAAATGCGGCTGAACCAACGTTCTAAACAACCGCAACATCAGACCCCAACTTTTATACTCTATGCCCCGTCCTATAAAGGCAAGCATGCCATATGCCTTCTTCACCATCACCTCCACCTGTGACGTCACCTTCAAGGATCTGTGGACTTGCACACCCAGGTCCCTCTACGTATCTACACCCTTTATGGTTCTGCCATTTATCGTATAGCTCCCCCCCTACGTTAGTTCTACCAAAATGCATCACTTCGCATTTATCTGGATTGAACTCCATCTGCCATTTCTTTGCCCAAATTTCCAGCCTATCTATATCCTTCTGTAGCCTCTGACAATGTTCCTCACTATCTGCAAGTTCAGCCATTTTCGTGTCGTCCGCAAACTTACTGATCACACCAGTTACACCACCTTCCAGATCGTTTATATAAATCACAAAAGCAGAGGTCCCAATACAGAGCCCTGCGGAACACCACTAGTCACAGGCATCCAGTCTAAAAAAGACCCTTCCACTACCACCCTCTGTCTTCTGTGACCAAGCCAGTTCTCCACCCATCTAGCCACCTCCCCCTTTATCCCATGAGATCCAACCTTTTGCACCAACCTACCATGAGGGACTTTGTCAAACGCTTTACTAAAGTCCATATAGATGACATCCACGGCCCTTCCCTCGTCAACCATTCTAGTCACTTCTTCAAAATACTCCTTCAGGTTAGTGAGGCATGACCTCCCTCTCACAAAACCATGCTGACTATCGTTAATGAGTTTATTCCTTTCTAAATGCGCATACATCCTATCTCTAAGAATCCTCTCCAACAACTTCCCTACCACGGACGTCAAGCTCACCGGCCTATAATTTCCCGGGTTATCCTTCCTACCCTTCTTAAATAACGGGACCACATTAGCTATCCTCCAATCCTCTGGGACCTCACCTGTGTCCAGTGACGAGACAAAGATTTGCGTCAGAGGCCCAGCGATTTCATCTCTCGTCTCTTTGAGCAGCCTTGGATAGATTCCATCAGGCCCTGGGGATTTGTCAGTCTTTATATTCCCTAAAAAACCTAACGCTTCCTCCCTTGTAATGGAGGTTTTCTCTAACGGGTCAACACGCCCCTCCGAGACACTCCCAGTCAACACATCCCTCCTTTGTGAATACCGACGCAAAGTATTCATTTAGGATCTCCCCTACTACTTTGGGCTCCATGCATAATTCCCCACTTTTGTCCCTGAGAGGTCCGATTTTTTTCCTGACAACCCTTTTGTTCCTAACGTATGAATAAAATGCCTTGGGATTCTCCTTAATCCTGTCTGCCAAGAACATTTCGTGACCCCTTTTTGCTCTTCTAATTCCCCGTTTGAGTTCTTTCCTACTTTCTTTGTACTCCTCCAGAGCTCCCTCCGTTTTTAGCTGCCTGGACCTAACGTACGCCTCTTTTCTTTTTGACCTTTTTGGCCCACGATGTTGTGCCGAGCTTTATCTGAAACCAAGATCAAGCTATCCCACTCCCTATCATCCTGGTGTGCTCCATGTGCCTATCCAATAACCGCTTACATGTTCCTAAAGTGTCTGACTCCACTATCACTGCAGGCAGTCCATTCCACACCCCAACCACTCTCTGCGTAAAGAACCTACCTCTGATATCCTTCCTGTATCTCCCACCACGAACCCTATAGTTATGCCCCCTTGTAATAGCTCCATCCACCCGAGGGAATAGTCTTTGAACGTTCACTCTATCTATCCCCTTCTTCATTTTATAAATCTCTATTAAGTCTCCCCTCAGCCTCCTCCGCTCCAGAGAGAACAGCCCTAGCTCCCTCAACCTTTCCTCATAAGACCTACCGTCCAAACCAGGCAGCATCCTGGTAAATCTCCTCTGCACTCTTTCCAGCGCTTCCACATTCTTCTTATAATAAGGTGACCAGAACTGCACACAATATTCCAAATGTGGACTCACCAAGGTCCTGTATAGTTGCAGCATAACCCCACTGCTCTTAAACTCCAACCCCAGTTAATAAAAGCTAACACACTATAGGCCTTCTTCACAGCTCTATAAGACCATAAGACATAGGAGTGGAAGTAAGGCCATTCGGCCCATCGAGTCCACTCCACCATTCAATCATGGTTGATTTCAACTCCATTTACCCGCTCTCTCCCCATAGCCCATAATTCCTCGAGAAATCAAGAATTTATCAATTTCTGTCTTGAAGACGCTCAACGTCTCGGCCTCCACAGCCCTCTGTGGCAATGAATTCCACAGACCCACCACTCTCTGGCTGAAGAAATTTCTCCTCATCTCTGTTCCAAAGTGACTCCCTCTTATTCTAAGGCTGTGCCCCCGCGTCCTAGTCTCCCCTGTTAATGGAAACAACTTCCCTACGTCCATCCTATCTAAGCCGTTCATTATCTTGTAAGTTTCTATCAGACCTCCCCTCAACCTCCTAAACTCCAATGAATATAATCCCACGATCCTCAGACGTTCATCGTATGTCAGGCCTACCATTCCTGGGATCATCCGTGTGAATCTCCGCTGGACCCGCTCCAGTGCCAGTATGTCCTTCCTGAGGTGTGGGGCCCAAAATTGCTCACAGTACTCCAAATGGGGCCTAACCAGTGCTTTATAAAGCCTCAGAAGTACATCCCTGCTTTTGTATTCCAAGCCTCTTGAGATAAATGACACTTGAGTGGCAACCTTCAGAGATCTGTTAATATGGACGCCAACATCTCTCTGTTCCTCCACAGTCTTCAGAACCCTACCTTTGACCCTGTAATCCACATTTAAATTAGTCCTACCAAAATGAATCACCTCACATTTATCAGGGTTAAACTCCATCTGCCATTTTTCAGCCCAGCTTTGCATCCTATCTATGCCTCTTTGCAGCCTACAACAGCCCTCCACCTCATCCACTACTCCACCAGTCTTGGTGTCATCAGCAAATTTACTGATCCACCCTTCAGCCCCCTCCTCTAAGTCATTAATAAAAATCACAAAGAGCAGAGGACCAAGCACTGATCCCTGTGGCACTCCGCTAGCAACCTGCCTCCAGTCCGAAAATTTTCCATCCACCACCACCCTCTGTCTTCGATCAGATAGCCAGTTACCTATCCAATTGGCCAACTTTCCCTCTATCCCACACCTCCTTACTTTCATCATAAGCCGACCATGGGGGACCTTATCAAACGCCTTACTAAAATCCATGTATATGACATCAACTGCCCTACCTTCATCAACACACTTAGTTACCTCCTCAAAAAATTCAATCAAATTTGTGGGGCACGACTTGCCCTTCACGAATCCATGCTGACTATCCCGGATTAATCCGCATCTTTCTAAATGGTCGTAAATCCCATCCCTCAGGACCTTTTCCATCAACTTACCAACCACCGAAGTAAGACTAACCTGCCTATAATTACCAGGGTCATTTCTATTCCCTTTCTTAAACAGAGAAACAACATTCGCCACTCTCCAGTCCTCTGGCACTATCCCTGTGGACAGTGAGGACCCAAAGTTCAAAGCCCAAGGCTCTGCAATCTCATCCCATGCCTCCCAAAGAATCCTAGGATATATTTCATCCGGCCCAGGGGACTTATCGACCTTCAGTTCATTCAAAACTGCTAGTACATCTTCCCTCCGAACATCTACTTCCTCCAGCCTTTTAGCCTGTAACACCTTCACTTCCTCAAAAACATGGCCCCTCTCCTTGGCGAACACTGAAGAAAAGTATTCGTTCATCACCTCTCCTATCTCTACTGACTCCATACACAAGTTCCCACTACTGTCCTTGACTGGCCCTAACCTCACCCTGGTCATTCTTTTATTCCTCACATAAGAGTAAAAAGCCTTGGGTGTTTTCCTTGATCCGACCCGCCAAGGACTTCTCATGCCCCCTCCTCGCTCTCCTAAGCCCCTTTTTCAGCTCATTCCTTGCTAACTTGTAACCCTCAATTGAGCCATCTGAACCTTGTTTCCTCATCCCTACATAAGCTTCCCTCTTCCTTTTCACAAGACATTCCACCTCTTTTGTGAACCATGGTTCCCTCACACTCGGCCATTTCCTCCCTGCCTGACAGGGACATACCTATCAAGGACACCCAGTATTTGTTCCTTGAAAAAGTTCCACTTTTCATTCGTGCCTTTCCCTGACAGTTTCTGTTCCCATCTTATGCCCCCTAATTCTTGCCTAATCGCATCGTAATTACCTCTCCCCCAATTGTAAACCTTGCCCTGCCGTACGGCACTATCCCTCTCCATTGCAATAACAAAAGACACCGAATTGTGGTCACTATCTCCAAAGTGCTCTCCCACAACCAAATCTAACACTTGACCTGGTTCATTTCCCAGTACCAAATCCAATGTGGCCCCACCTCTTGTCGGCCTATCCACATATTGTGTCAGGAAACCCTCCTGCACACACTGCACAAAAACTGCCCCATCCGAACTATTCGACCTACAAAGGTTCCAATCAATATTTGGAAAGTTAAAGTCCCCCATGACAATTACCCTGTGACCCCCACACATATCCATAATCTGCTTAGCAATTTCTTCCTCCACATCTCTATTGGTATTTGGGGGCCTATAGTAAACTCCTAACAACGTGACCACTCCTTTCCTATTTCTAACTTCAGCCCATATTACCTCAGTATGCAGATCCCCCTCGAAGTGCCTTTCCGCAGCCGTTAAACTATCCTTGATTAACAATGCTGCGACTCCACCTCTTTTACCAGCTTCCCTACACTTAGTGAAACATCTATACCCCGGAACGTCCAACAACCATTCCTGTCCTTGTTCTACCCACGTCTCCGTAATGGCCACAGCATCGTAGTCCCAGGTACCAATCCACGCCCCAAGTTCATCTACCTTGTTCCAGAGGCTCCTTGCATTGAAATAGACACACTTCAACACACCTTCCTGTCTACCGGTACCCACCCTTGACCTTGATACCTTCCCCAATACCTCACCACCCTCAACACTGACTTCCGGACTACAACTCCTTTTCCCACTCCCCTGACAAATTAGTTTAAACCCCCCTGAAGAGCCGTAATAAATTTCCCTCCCAGGATATTGGTTCCCCTCTGGCTCTTACTCTTTGTTTCCTCTC
Source organism: Mustelus asterias (assembly GCF_964213995.1). Lineage (NCBI taxonomy): Eukaryota > Metazoa > Chordata > Chondrichthyes > Carcharhiniformes > Triakidae > Mustelus > Mustelus asterias. Next base: position 369,419 of record NW_027590271.1, on the reverse strand, counting down.
TGCCAACCAGTTTTCTATCCATTGGAACGACGGAGGTTGAGGGGTGACCTGACAAAGGTTTACAAGATTATGAGTGGCATGGACAGAGTGGATAGTCAGATGCTCTTTCCTAGGGTGGAAAAGTCAAGTACTCGGGGACATGGGTTTAAGGTGCGTGGGGAACAGTTTAGAGGAGATGTGCGAGTTTGGTTTTTTACAGAGGGTGGTGAACGTCTCGAACGCGCTGCCCGGGGAGGTGGTGGGAGCAGGTACGATAGCAGCATTTAACTGTACTAAGTACGGTTGCAGCAAGTCTCCTGCCAACATTCCAGGTTCAAATCCCGCCATTTGAATTCAATAAAAAAATATCTGGAATTAAGAGTCTACTGATGACCATGAAACCATGGGCAGCACGGTGGCACAGTGATTAGCACTGCTGCTTCACAGCACCAGGGACCTGGGTTCGATTCCCAGATTGGGTCACTGTCTGTGCAGAGTCTGCACATTCTCCCCGTGTCTGCGTGGGCTTCCTCCGGGTGCTCTGGTTTCCTCCCACAGTCTGAAAAGCATTCTGGTTTGGTGTATTGGCCATGCTAAATTCTCCCTCGCTGTACCCGAACAAGCGCCTGAGTGTGGCGACTAGGGGATTTTCACAGTAACTTCATTGCAGTGTTAATCTAAGCCTACTTGTGACTAATAAATAAACTTTAACCTCTTGTCGATTGTCGGACAATCCCAATGGAAAAAACCCATCTGGTTCACTACTGTCATTTAGGGAAGGAAATCTGCTGTCCTTACCCGGTCTGACCTACATGTGATTCCAGAGCCACAGCAATGCGGTTGACTCGTAACTGCCCTCTGAAATGGCCGAGCAAGACACTCGGTTGTAGCAATCGCTACAAAGTCTCAACAAAGAAATGAAACTGGACAGACCACCCGGCGTCGACTGAGGCACCGGAAAAGATAATGGCTAAACAAACAGCCCCGTCCACCCTGCAAAGTCCTCCTTACTAACATCTGGGGGCTAGTGCCAAAATTGGGAGAGCTGTCTCACAGATTAGTCGAACAACAGCCTGAGGGTAGCAGTGGGAGGGTGCGTTTCTGAATGGAGGGCTGTGACAAGTGGTGTTCCTCAGGGATCAGTGCTGGGACCTTTGCTGTTTGTAATATATATAAATGATTTGGAGGAAAATGTAACTGGATTGATGAGTAAGTTTGCAGACGACACAAAGATTGGTGGATTTGTGGATAGTGATGAGGACCATCAAGAGGATACAGCAGGATATAGATCAGTTGGAGACTTGGGCGGAGAGATGGCAGATGGAGTTTAATCCGGACAAATGTGAGGTAATGCATTTTGGAAGGTCTAATACAGATAGGAAATATACAGTAAATGGCAGAACCCTTAGGAGTATTGATAGGCAAAGGGATCTGGGTGTACAGGTACACAGGTCACTGAAAGTGGCAATGCAGGTGGAGAAGGTAGTCAAGAAGGCATTTGGCATGCTTGCCTTCATCAGCCGGGGTATTGAGTTTAAAAATTGACAAGTCATGTTGCAGCTTTATAGAACCTTAGTTAGGCCGCACGTGGAATATAGTGTTCAATTCTGATTGCCATGTTAACAGAAGGAACTGGAGGCTTTGGAGAAGGTACAGCAAAGATTTACCAGGATGTTGCCTGGTATGGAGGGCATTAGCTATGAGGAGAGGTTGGAGAAACTTGGTTTGTTCTCACTGGAGCGATGGAGGTTGAGGGGAGACCTGATAGAAGTCTACCAGATTATGAGAGGCATGGACAGAGTGGATAGTCAGAAGCTTTTTCCCAGGGTGGAAGAGTCAATTACTAGGGGGCACAGGTTTAAGGTGCGAGGGGCACGGTTTAAAGGAGATGTACGAGGCAGATTTTTTACACAAAGGGTGGTGGGTGCCTGGAACCCGTTGCCGAGGGAGGGAGTGGAAGCGGATACGGTAGTGACTTTTAAGGGGCGTTTTGATAAGTGCATGAATAGGATGGGAATAGAGGGATTATGGTCCCTGGGAGGGTAGGGGGTTTTAGTCAAGTCGGGCAGCATGGTCGGTGCAGGCTTGGAGGGCCGAAGGGCCTGTTCCTGTGCTGTAATTTTCTTTGTTCTTTGACATAGTCATTCTCATGAAATCATACCTTACAGATAACATCCCAGACACCACCATTACCATCCCTGGATATGTCCTGTCCCACCGGCAGGACAGACCCAGCAAAAGTGGTGGCACAGTGGTATACAGTCAGGAGGGAGTTTCCCTGGGAATCCTTTACATCGTCTCCGGAGCCCATGAAGTTTCATAGTTTCAGGTTAAACATGGGCAAGGAAATCTCTTACCCCGTTACCACGTATCGCCCTCCTTCAGCTAATGAATCAGTATTCCTCCTTGTTGAACAACATTTGGAGGAAGCACTGATGGTGGCAAGGGTGCAGAATGTGCTTTGGATGGGGCATTTCAATGTCCACCACCGAGTGGCTCGGCAGCAGCACGACTGATCGAGCTGGTCGGGTCCTAAAGGATATAACTGCTAGACTGGGTCTGCAGCAGGGGTGAAGGAACCAAAAAGAGGAAATAACCTACTTAACCTCATCCTTACCAATCTGCCGGCTGCAGATGCATCTGTCCATGACAGTATCGGTAAGAGTGACCACCGCACAGTCCCAGTGGAGACAAAGTCCTTGTTTAGGCCGTATTTGGTTGCCACACTACTGGAAGGATGTTGTTGCATTGTAAAGTTTATTAGTCACAAGTAAGGCTTACATTAACACTGCAATGAAGCTACTGTGAAATTTCCCTAGTCGCCACAGTCTGGCACCTAACCAGCAGATCTTTCAGAAGGTGAGTGGAAACCGGAGGAAACCACGCAGACACGGGGAGAATGTGCAAACTCCACACACACACACACTGACCCAAGCTGGGAATCGAACCTGGGGCCATGGCGCTGTGAAGCAGCAGTGCTAACCACTGTGCCACCATGGAAAGGGTGTAGAAGAGATTTGCCAGGATGGTGCCTGAGGATATGGACTATGAAGAAAGGTTGAACAAATTTTCATTGGAGCATCGGAGGATGAGGGAGGACCTGGTAGAGATTTACAAGATTGTCAGATTTGGAGAGAGTGGATAGTCAGAGTCTTTTTCCCAGAGTCAAAGGGCCAATTACTTGGGGACATAGGTTGAGAGTGAGAGGGGGAAAGTTTAAAAGAGATGTAAGGGACAAGTTTTTCACACAGAGGGTGGTGAGTGCCTGCAACGCGCTGCTGGAGGAGGTGGAAGCAGATTCTATAACAATGTTCAAGAGGCATCTGGATAGATACATGACTGGGAAGGGAATAGAGGGATAGGGACCACCGAGAGGCAAGAAAATATTAGATTAGAGAGGAATCTGTGTCAGCACAGACTTGGTGGGCTGAAGGGCCTGTTCCTGTGTTGTACTGTCCTTTGTTCTTGAAATCCTGCCTTCACATTGGGAATAACTCCATGGTGTTGTGTGGCACTATCACCGTGCTAAATGGGACAGAGTTAGAACAGATCGAGCAACTCCAGACTGGGCATCCATGAGGCACTGTGGGCCATCAACCAAACTATACTTTTTTAAAAGTAAAGTTTATTTGTTAGTCACAAGTAAGGCTTACATTAACACTGCAATGAAGATACTGTGAAATTCCACCAGTCGCCACTCTCCAGTGCTTGTTCGGGTCAATGTACCTAACCTGCACATCTTTCGACTGTGGGATGAAACCGGAGCACCCGGAGGAAACCCACGCAGAAACGGGGAGAACATGGAAACTCCGCACACTGACCCAAGCCAGGAATGGAACCTGGGTCCCTGGTGCTGTGAGGCAGCAGTGCTAACCACTCTGCCACCGCGCTGCCCCGGGTCCCTGGTGCTGTGAGACAGCAGTGCTAACCACTGTGTCACCGTGCTGCCCCGGGTCCCTGGCACTGTGAGGGAGCAGTGCTAACCACTGTGTCACCGTGCTGCCCCGGGTCCCTGGTGCTGTGAGACAGCAGTGCTAACCACTGTGTCACCGTGCTGCCCCGGGTCCCTGGTGCTGTGAAGCAGCAGTGCTAACCACTGTGTCACCGTGCTGCCCCGGGTCCCTGGTGCTGTGAAGCAGCAGTGCTAACCACTGTGTCACCGTGCTGCCCCGGGTCCCTGGTGCTGTGAAGCAGCAGTGCTAACCACTGTGTCACCGTGCTGCCCCGGGTCCCTGGTGTTGTGAAGCAGCAGTGCTAACCACTGTGTCACCGTGCTGCCCTCTCGCACAACCTGCAACCTCATGGCCCGGCATATCCCCCATCAACCAATACCATCAAGCCAGGGGATCAACCCTGGTTCAATGGAGAGTGCAGGAGGACATGCCAGGAGCAGCACCAGGCACACCTAAAACTGAGGTGTCAGCCTGGTGAAGCTACAACACAGGAATACTTGCAGGCTAAACAAGTGACAGGCAGAGCTGAGCAATCCCACAACGAACGGATCAAATCTAAGCTCTGCAGTCCTGCCACATCTAATCATGAATGGTGGTGGACAATTAAACAGCTCACTGGAGGGAGGAGGCTCCACAAATATCCCCGTCCTCAATGATTTGATTTGATTTTTCACATGTATTAGAACCATAGAAACCCTACAGTGCAGAAAGAGGCCATTCGGCCCATCGAGTCTGCACCGACCACAATCCCACCCAAGCCCTACCCCCATATCCCTACATATTTACCCGCTAATCCCTCTAACCTACGCATCTCAGGACACTAAGGGGAAATTTTAGCATGGCCAATCAACCTAACCCGCACATCTTTGGACTGTGGGAGGAAACCGGAGCACCCGGAGGAAACCCATGCAGACACGAGGAGAATGTGCAAACTCCACACAGACAGTGACCCAAGTCGGGAATTGAACCCAGGTCCCTGGAGCTGTGAAGCAGCAGTGCTAACCACTGTGCTACCGAGCCGTCCGCACGGTAGCACAGTGTATACTGTATATTATTATACAGTGAAAAGCATTGCTTCTTGTGCGTTGTACAGACAAAGCATAACGTTCATAGAGAAGGAAAGGAGAGAGTGCAGAATGTAGTATTACAGTATTAGCTAGGGTGTAGAGAAAGATCAACTTAGTGCAAGATAAGTCCATTCAAAAATCTGATGGCAGCAGGGAAGAAACTGTTCTTAAGTCAGTTGGTACGTGACCTCACATTTGTCCAGGGTGTGTGGGGTCCTTAATTATGCTGGCTGCTTTTCCAAGAGGGCGGGAAGTGTAGACAGAGTCAATGGATGGGAGGCTGGTTTGTGTGATGGACTGGGCTTCATTCACTACCCTTTGTAGTTTCATGCGGTCTTAAACAGAGCAGGAGCCATACCAAACTGTCATATAACCAGAAAGAATGCTTTCTATGGTGCATCTGTACACATAAAGCAGGATAAATCCAACCCGGCCAATTACCGCCCAATCAGTCTACTCTCGATCATCAGTAAAGTGATGGAAGGGGTCATCGACAGCGCTATCAAGCAGCACCTGCTCAGCAATAACCTGCTCAGTGACGCCCAGTTTGGGTTTCGCCAGGGTCACTCAGCTCCTGACCTCATTACAGACTTGGTTCAAACATGGACGAAAAGAGCTGAACTCCAGAGGTGAGGTGAGAGTGACTGCCCTTGACATCAAGGCTGCATTCGACCGAGTGTGGCATCAAGGAGCCCTCGTGAAACTGGGATCAATGGGATCAGGGGGCAAACTCCCCGCTGGTTGGAGTCATACCTGGTACATAGGAAGATGGTTGTGGTTGTGGAGGGTCAGTCATCTCAGCTCCAGGACATCTCTGCAGGAGCCCCTCAGGGTAGTGTCCTCGGCCCAACAATCTTCAGCTGCTTCATCAATGACCTTCCCTCCATCATAAGGTCAGAAGTGGGGATGTTCGCCGATGATTGCACAATGTTTAGCACCATTCGCCACTCCTCAGATACTGAAGCAGTCCATGTTCAAATGCAGCAAGATCTGGACAATATCCAGGCTTGGGCTGACAAGTGGCAGTAACATTCACGTCACACAAATACCAGGCAATGACCATCACCAATAAGAGACACTCTAACCACCACCCCTTGACATTCAATGGTGTTACCGTCACTGAATCCCCCACTGTCAACATCCTGGGGGTTACCATTGACCAGACACTCAACAGGACTCACCACATCAACACAGTGGCTATTAGAGCAGGTCAGAGGCTGGGAATACAGCGGCGAGTAACTCACCTCCTGACTCCCCAAAGAGTTTGTAAGGAGCATCCAGGAGGGCTTCCTGAAACAGTGTGTAGATAGTCCAACTAGGGAAGGGGCCGTACTGGACCTGGTATTGGGGAATGAGCCCAGCCAGGTGGTCGATGTTTCAGTAGGGGAGCAGTTCGGGAACAGTGACCACAATTCAGTAAGCTTTAAGGTACTGATGGATAAAGATAAGTGTAGTCTTCAAGTTAAGGTGTTAAACTGGGGGAAGGCTAATTACAACAATATTAGGCAGGAACTGAAGAATGTAGATTGGGGGCAGATGTTTGAGGGCAAATCAACATCTGGCATGTGGGAGGCTTTCAAGTGTAAGTTGATAGGGATTCAGGACCGGCACATTCCTGTAAGGATGAAGGATAAGTACAGCAAGTGTCAGGAACCTTGGATAATGAGAGATATTGTGAGCCTAGTCAAAGAGAAAAAGGAAGCATTTGTCAAGGTTAGGAGGCTGAGAACACAAGGAAAGTAGAAAGAAACTTAAGCAAGGAGTAAGGAGGGCTACAATTTTGTCTTTTAAAAGCATTTAGACAGTTACATGTATAAGATGGATATAGAGGGATATGGGCCAAATGCAGGCAATTGGGACTAGCTTATGAGTTTAAGAAAAAAGGGCAGCATAGACAAGTTGGGCCAAAGGGCCTGTTTCCATGCTGTAAACCTCTATGACTCTAAAAGGGGTCACGAAAAATCATTGGCCAGCAGGATTAAGGAAAATCCCAAGGCTTTTTATATGTATATAAAGAGCAAGAGGGTAGCCAGGGAGAGGGTTGGCCCACTCAAGGACAAGGGAGGGAATCTATGCGTGGAGCCAGAGGAAATGGGCGAGGTATTAAATGAGTACTTTGCGTCAGTATTCACCAAAGAGAAAGACTTGGTGGATGATGAGTCTGGGAAAGGGTGTGTAGATAGTTTGAGTCATGTTGAGATCAAAAAGGAGGTGGTATTAGGGTTCCTGAGAAACATTCAGGTAGACAAGACACCAGGGCCTGATGGGAGATACCCCAGAATACTGAGAGAGGCAAGGGAGGAAATTGCTGGGACCTTGAGAGAAATCTTTGTATCCTCACTGGCTGCAGGGGAGGTCATGATGTGGAGATGCCGGCGTTGGACTGGGGTAAACACAGTAAGAAGTTTAACAACACCAGGTTAAAGTCCAACAGGTTTATTTGGTAGCAAAAGCCACACAAGCTTTCGAGGCTCTAAGCCCCTTCTTCAGGTGAGTGGGAATTCTGTTCACAAACAGAGCATATAAAGACACAGACTCAATTTACATGAATAATGGTTGGAATGCGAATACTTACAACTAATCAAGTCTTTAAGAAACAAACAAAGTATCAAAACAAATTCCATTAGCCTTCTTGATTGCCACTGTACCTGCATGGTAGCTTTGTGTTTTGTGCACATGTACCCCCAAGTCCCTTTCTTGCAGCTTTTCTACATTTTAATAATACTCTTCTCCCTTCCAAAATGAAAAACTTCACATTTTTCCACATGTTCTATTTGCCACCTTTTTGCCCACTTAACCTATTAATATCTCTCTGTAAAGTGCTTGTATCCCTCTCGCAACTTGCCTTTCCACCTATTTTTGTGTTGTCTGTAAATGTGGCTACAGTACATTCGCTTCTTTTCTCCAAGTCAGTAATATATATTGTAAAGAGTTGTTGTCCCAGCACTGATCCCTGTGTGGAACCCCACTGGCTACAGGTCCCCAACCTGAAAACGAACCCCTTAACCCCACTCACTGTTCCCTGTCCATTAGCAATTCTCTATCCATGCCAATATACTACCTCTGTATGGCTGTTATGACTTAACTTTTTGTGAGATACCTTGTCGAACGCCTTCTGAAAGTGTAAATACAAGACATCTACTGGTTCCCCTCTATCCACTCAGGTTGACAATTCCTTGAAATACTCCATTTGTCAGATACAATTTCCCTTTCTTGAAGCCATGCTGACTCTGCTTGATTAGATTGTGATTTTCCAAATGTGCTGCTATCACTTCCTTCATAATTAGTTCCAATGTTTTTCCAGATGTTAGGCTAATCGGCCTATAGTTACCCGCTTTTTGCGCCTCTCCCTTGTTGAACAGGGATTTGACATTAATTCTTTAGTGTTAATGAGATGTTCGAAGTATCTTCCACAGTTTTTTTTTTAACTGGTCGGTGCAACATCGTGGGCCGAAGGGCCTGTTCTGCGCTGTAATGTTCTATGTTCTATGTTCTATAAAGGCTGATGCCAAATACCTGCGTCACTCCTCTGCCATTCCCTTTTTTCCCATAACTATCTCGCTAGATTCATTTACCAAATGGTCTATGGTCACTCTGACCTCCCTCTTCTCACCAGAAGCCCCACCACTTCCCTACCCCCAGCACTCCCCTCCCCTCACACCATGGACCCAATCTCTTTCTGACGAGGCAGAGCAGTTAAGTGCAGGTGGAAGGGAGGCGGTTGGGATGGTCAGTGGGAATAGGCAGGGAGGGGTATACCTGGGAGGGAAGTGTGGAGGAGGGGTATTGGGAGTGGTTTGTAAAGGGTTGCCTCTGTGGTTCCGTGCTGACTGCCCCCTGTCCTTTTTCTCTTTTCTCCGCTCTAGTTGATAATGTCAGTGTTAGAGAATAGCAGCAAGGAGCGGAACATCACTGAGAATGAGGCCTTCGACTGGGAGAAGGCTGGCACTGACATCCTGCTGTCCACCAGCACACCCACCCAGGCACAACTCCACACCAAGCAGACAGCTGCCATGTTTGGGTGAGTCCAAGTTTGGTGCAATTGGAGAGGGGGGCTGGATGTGCGGGAGGGGCAGGGTTCTGTGGGTGTGCGGGGGGGGGGTGGTTCTCTGGGTGTGCACTGGGGATGTGGTCCTCTGGATGTTTGAGGGGGGGGTGTTCTCTGGGTGCGCGGGGGGTGTTCTCTGGGTGCGCGGGGGGTGTTCTCTGGGTGGGCGGGGGGTGTTCTCTGGGTGCGCGGGAGGGTGTTCTCTGGGTGCGCGGGAGGGTGTTCTCTGGGTGCGCGGGGGGGTGTTCTCTGGGCGCGCGGGGGGGTGTTCTCTGGGTGCGCGGGGGGGACGGTTCTCTGAATGTATGTGCGGGGGGGTGTTCTCTGGGCGCGCGGGGGGGTGTTCTCTGGGCGCGCGGGGGGGTGTTCTCTGGGCGCGCGGGGGGGTGTTCTCTGGGCGCGCGGGGGGGTGTTCTCTGGGCGCGCGGGGGGGGTGTTCTCTGGGCGCGCGGGGGGGTGTTCTCTGGGCGCGCGGGGGGGTGTTCTCTGGGCGCGCGGGGGGGTGTTCTCTGGGCGCGCGGGGGGGTGTTCTCTGGGCGCGCGGGGGGGTGTTCTCTGGGCGCGCGGGGGGGTGTTCTCTGGGCGCGCGGGGGGGTGTTCTCTGGGCGCGCGGGGGGGTGTTCTCTGGGCGCGCGGGGGGGTGTTCTCTGGGCGCGCGGGGGGGTATTCTCTGGGCGCGCGGGGGGGTGTTCTCTGGGCGCGCGGGGGGGTGTTCTCTGGGCGCGCGGGGGGGTGTTCTCTGGGCGCGCGGGGGGGTGTTCTCTGGGCGCGCGGGGGGGTGTTCTCTGGGCGCGCGGGGGGGGTGTTCTCTGGGCGCGCGGGGGGGTGTTCTCTGGGCGCGCGGGGGGGTGTTCTCTGGGCGCGCGGGAGGAGGGTTCTCTGGGCGCGCGGGAGGGGGGTTCTCTGGGCGCGCGGGAGGGGGGTTCTCTGGGCGCGCGGGAGGGGGGTTCTCTGGGCGCGGGGGGTGTTCTCTGGGCGCGCGGGGGGTAGTTTTCAGCGGGGGGGCTGTGGAATCCTGTGTCAGGAGTCTTTGCCGATCAGTAGTGTGTGTCTGCTCCTGTTCCAGGGTGATTAACGTGACACCAGTCCCCGGTGATGTTCTCCGCGAGAATACTGATGATGTCCTCCAGGATGAACATCTGAGTGATCAGGAGAATGCTCCACCAATCCTGCCAGGGAGACCGGCTGAAAACTCTGCTCCTCCACCAAACCTGCTGTTCGAGAGCGAACCCTGGGATGAGACTGATATCAACAGGAACAAACTGAGGATTAGCATCAGCAAGGTCAGGGCAGGGTTCTGGGGGGCAGGGGGCAAAAGGGGGAGTATTATTTAAATAGTGATACATGCACACTTCCCAGTATATGTAGGGATTTGGATATCCATGTAGATCAGTCAGTGAAAGTGCAGTGGCGGGTGCAACAAGCAGTCAAGAAGGCAATGATATGTTCATTGTGGTGTGGGGCGTGGATTAGTACTTGGGACTACGATGCTGTGGCCATTACGGAGACGTGGGTAGAACAAGGACAGGAATGGTTGTTGGACGTTCCGGGGTATAGATGTTTCAGTAAGTGTAGGGAAGCTGGTAAAAGAGGTGGAGGAGTGGCATTGTTAATCAAGGATAGTTTAACGACTGCGGAAAGGCACTACGAGGGGGATCTGCACACTGAGGTAATATGGGCTGAGGTTAGAAACAGGAAAGGAGCGGTCACGTTGCTAGGAGTTTACTATAGGCCCCCAAATAGTAATAGAGATGTGGAGGAAGAAATTGCTAAGCAGATTATGGATATGTGTAGGGGTCACAGGGTAGTTGTCATGGGGGACTTTAACTTTCCAAATATTGATTGGAACCTTTGTAGGTCAAATAGTTCGGATGGGGCAGTTTTTGTGCAGTGTGTGCAGGAGGGTTTCCTGACACAATATGTGGATAGGCCGACAAGAGGTGAGGCCACATTGGATTTGGTACTGGGAAATGAACCGGGCCAAGTGTTAGATTTGGTTGTGGGAGAGCACTTTGGAGATAGTGACCACAATTCGGTGTCTTTTGTTATTGCAATGGAGAGGGATAGGGCCGTACGGCAGGGCAAGGTTTACAATTGGGGGAGAGGTAATTATGATGCGATTAGGCAAGAATTAGGGGGCATAAGTTGGGAACAGAAACTGTCAGAGAAAGGAACTAATGAAAAGTGGAACTTTTTCAAGGAACAAAAACTGGATGTCCTTGATAGGTATGTCCTTGTCAGGCAGGGAGGAAATGGCCGAGTGAGGGAACCATGGTTCACGAAAGAGGTGGAATGTCTTGTGAAAAGGAAGAGGGAAGCTTATGTAGGGATGAGGAAACAAGGTTCAGATGGCTCAATTGAGGGTTACAAGTTAGCAAGGAATGAGCTGAAAAAGGGGCTGAGGAGAGCTAGGAGGGGACACGAGAAGTCCTTGGCAGGTTGGATCAAGGAAAACCCCAAGGCGTTTTACTCTTATGTGAAGAATAAAAGAATGACCAGGGTGAGGTTAGGGCCAGTCAAGGACAGTAGTGGGAACTTGTGTATGGAGTCAGTAGAGATAGGCGAGGTGATGAATGAATACTTTTCTTCAGTGTTCACCAAGGAGAGGGGCCATGTTTTTGAGGAAGAGAAGGTGTTACAGGCTAATAGGCTGGAGGAAATAGATGTTTGGAGGGAGGATGCCCTGGCAGGTTTGAATAAACTGAAGGTCAGTAAGTCCCCTGGGCCTGATGAAATGTATCCTAGGATTCTTTGGGAGGCAAGGGATGAGATTGCAGAGCCTTTGGCTTTGATCTTTGGGTCCTCGCTGTCCACGGGTGATGGTGCCAGAAGACTGGAGAATGGCGAATGTTGTTCCTCTGTTTAAGAAAGGGAATAGAAATGACCCTGGTAATTATAGACCGGTTAGTCTTACTTCGGTGGTTGGTAAATTGACGGAAAAGGTCCTTAGAGATGGGATTTACGACCATTTAGAAAGATGCGGATTAATCCGGGATAGTCAGCATGGATTCGTGAAGGGCAAGTCATGCCTCACAAATTTGATAGAATTTTTTGAGGAGGTAACTAAGTGTGTTGATGAAGGTAGGGCAGTTGATGTCATATACATGGATTTTAGTAAGGCGTTTGATAAGGTCCCCCATGGTCGGCTTATGCTGAAAGTGAGGAGGTGTGGGATAGAGGGAAAGTTGGCCGATTGGATAGGTAACTGGCTGTCTGATCGAAGACAGAGGGTGGTGGTGGATGGAAAATTTTCGGATTGGAGGCAGGTTGCTAGCGGAGTGCCGCAGGGATCAGTGCTTGGTCCTCTGCTCTTTGTGATTTTTATTAATGACTTAATGGCTGAAGGGTGGATCAGTAAATTTGCTGATGACACCAAAATTGGTGGAGTAGTGGATGAGGTGGAGGGCTGTTGTAGGCTGCAAAGAGACATAGATAGGATGCAAAGCTGGGCTGAAAAATGGCAAATGGAGTTTAACCCTGATAAATGTGAGGTGATTCATTTTGGCAGGACTAATTTAAATGTGGATTACAGGGTCAAAGGTAGGGTTCTGAAGACTGTGGAGGAACAGAGAGACCTTGGGGTTCATATCCGCAGATCTCTAAAGGTTGCCACTCAAGTGGATAGAGCTGTGAAGAAGGCCTATAGTATGTTAGCTTTTATTAACAGGGGGTTTGAGTTTAAGAGCCGTGGGGTTATGCTGCAACTGTACAGGACCTTGGTGAGACCACATTTGGAATATTGTGTGCAGTTCTGGTCACCTCACTATAGGAAGGATGTGGAAGCGTTGGAAAGAGCGCAGAGGAGATTTACCAGGATGCTGCCTGGTTTGGAGGGTAGGTCTTATGAGGAAAGGTTGAGGGAGCTAGGGCTGTTCTCTCTGGAGTGGAGGAGGCTGAGGGGAGACTTAATAGAGGTTTATAAAATGATGAAGGGGATAGATAGAGTGAACGTTCAAAGACTATTTCCTCGGGTGGATGGAGCTATTACAAGGGGGCATAACTACAGGGTTCATGGTGGGAGATACAGGAAGGATATCAGAGGTAGGTTCTTTACGCAGAGAGTGGTTGGGGTGTGGAATGGACTGCCTGCAGTGATAGTGGAGTCAGACACTTGAGGAACATTTAAGCGGTTATTGGATAGGCACATGGAGCACACCAGGATGATAGGGAGTGGGATAGCTTGATCTTGGTTTCAGATAAAGCTCGGCACAACATCGTGGGCCGAAGGGCCTGTTCTGTGCTGTACTGTTCTATGTTCTATGTTCTATGGTGTATCTGGATTTCCAGAAGGCATTTGACAAGGTGCCGCACCAAAGACTGCTACATAAGATCAAGGTGCACGGTGTTGCGGGTAATGTATTAGCATGGATAGAGGATTGGTTAACTAACAGAAAGCAAAGAGTGGGGGTAAATGGGTGTTATTCTGGTTGGCGATCAGTGACTAGTGGTGTGCCTCAGGGATCAGTGTTGGGACCACAATTGTTTACGATTTACATAGATGATTTGGAGTTGGGGACCAAGTGTAGTGTGTCAAAATTCGCAGATGACAGTAAGATGAGTGGCAGAGCAAAGTGTGCAGAGGACGTTGAAAGTCTGCAAAGGGATATAGATAGTCTAAGTGAGTGGGCGAGGGTCTGGCAGGTGGAGAACAATGTTGGTAAATGTGAGGTCATCCATTTTGGTAGGAATAACAGCAAAATGGACTATTATTTAAATAGTAAAAAATTGCAGCATGCTGCTGTGCAGAGGGACCTGGGTGTCCTTGTGCAAGAATCTCAGTTAATTACCTCAGCAGGTAATTAAGAACCATAGAACCATTGAAAATTACAGCTCAGGAACAGGCCTTTTGGCCCTTCTTGTCTGTGCCGAACCATTTTTTGCCTTGTCCCACTGACCTGCACTTGGACCATATCCCTCCACACAAGGCAAATGGAATTTTGTCCTTCATTGCTAGAGGGATGGAGTTTAAGGGAGGTTATGTTGCAGCTGTATAAGGTGCTGGTGAGGCCACACCTGGAGTACTGTGTACAGTTTTGGTCTCCTTACTTGAGAAAGGATATACTGGCACTAGAGGGGGTGCAGAGGAGATTCACTAGGTTGATTCCAGAGTTGAGAGGGTTGGCTTATGAGGAGAGATTGAGTAGACTGGGGCTATACTCATTGGAATTCAGAAGAATGAGGGGAGATCTTATAGAAGCATATAAGATTATGAAGGGAATAGATAAGATATAAGCAGGGGAGTTGTTCCCACTGGCAGGTGAAACTAGAACTAGGGGGCATAGCCTCAAAATAAGGGGGAGCAGATTTAGGACTGAGTTGAGGAGGAACTTCTTCACACAAAGGGTTGTGAATCTGTGGAATTCCCTGCCCAGTGAAGCAGTTGAGGCTACTTCATTAAAGGTTTTTAAGGCAAGGATAGATGAATTTTTGAACAGTAAAGGAATTAAGGGTTATGGTGAGCGGGCGGGTAAGTGGAGCTGAGTCCACGAAAAGATCAGCCATGATCTTATTGAATGGCGGAGCAGGCTCGAGGGGCCAGATGGCCTACTCCTCCTCCTCGTTCTTATGTTCTTCTGTTCATTGCAAGAGTATTTGAGTTCAGATGTAGGGATGTCTTACTGCAGCTGTACTGGGTCTTGGTGGGACCACACCTGGAGTATTGTGTGCAGTTTTGGACTCCCTATTTAAGAGAGGATACACTTGCCGAGGAGGGAGTGCTATGAAGGGTCACTAGGCTGACATCAGGGTTGGCGGAACTGTCCTATGATTTGATTGGAGTTTAATTTAGACAAATGCGAGGTGATGCATTTTGGTAGATTGAACCAGGACAGGACTTACTCAGTTAATGGTAGGGCGTTGGGGAGAGTTACAGAACAAAGAGATCTAGGAGTACAATTCATAGCTCCTTGAAAGTGGAATCACAGGTGGACAGAGTGGTGAAGAAGGCATTCAGCATGCTTGGTTTCATCGGTCAGAACATTGAATACAGGAGTTGGAACGTCTTGTTGAAGTTGTACAAGACATTAATAAGGCCACACTTGGAATACTGTGTACAGTTCTGGCCACCCTATTATAGAAAGGATATTATTAAATAGAAAGAGTGCTGAAAAGATTTAGTAGGATGCTACCGGGACTTGATGGATTGAGTTATAAGGAGAGGCTGGATAGACTGGGACTTTTTTCTCTGGAGCGTAGGAGGCCGAGGGGTGATCTTATAGAGGTCTATAAAATAATGAGGGGCACAGGACAGCGAGATAGTCAATATCTTTTCCCAAAGGTAGGGGAGTCTAAAACTAGAGGGCATAGGTTTAAGGTGAGAGGGGAGAGATACAAAGGGGTCCAGAGGGGCCATTTTTTCACAGAGGGTGGTGAGTGCCTGGAACAAAATGCCAGGGGTAGTAGTGGAGGCGGGTACAATTTTGTCTTTTAAAAAGTGTTTAGGCAGTGACATGGGTAAGATGTGTATAGAGGGATATGGGCCAAACACAGGCAATTGGGACTAGCTTAGGGGTTAAAAAACTGGGCGGCATGGACAAGTTGGGCCAAAGGGCCTGTTTCCATGCTGTAAACCTCTGATTCTGATTTGATTTATTATTAACACATGCATTAGTATACAGTGAAAAGTATTGTTTCTTGTGCGCTATACAGACAGCATACCGTTCATAGAGAAGGAAAGGAGAGGGTGCAGAATGTAGTGTTACAGTCATAGCTAGGGTGTTGAGAAAGATCAACTTAATATATGGTAGGTCCATTCAAAAGTCTGATGGCAGGAGGGAAGATTTGATTTATTATTGTCATGTGTATTAGTACCTTAAAGTATTGTTTCTTGCACGCTATGCAGACAAAGCAAACCTTTCATGGTGGTGGTGGGTGAGTGGAATCGGCTGACGTCGGTGGTGGTGGAGGCAAACTCGTTGGGGTCTTTTAAGAGACTTCTGGATGAGTACATGGGATTTAATGGGATTGAGGGCTATAGATAGGCCTAGAGGTGGGGATGTGATCGGCGCAACTTGTGGGCCGAAGGGCTTGTTTGTGCTGTGGCTTTCTATGTTCTATGTTCTATGTTCATAGAGAAGGAAACAAGAGTGCAGGATGTAGTGTTACAGTCATAGCTAGGGTGTAGAGAAAGATCAACTTAATGTGAGGTAGGTCTATTCAAAAGTCTGACGGCAGCAGGGAAGAAGCTGTTCTTGAGTCATTTGGTACGTGACCTCAGAATTTTGTATCTTTTTCCCGACGGAAGAAGGTGGAAGAGAGAATGTCTGGGGTGCGTGGGGTCCTTAATTATGCTGGCTGCTTTGCTGAGGCAGCGGAAAGTGTAGACAGAGTCAATGGATGGGAGGCTGGTTTGTGTGATGGACTGGGCTACATTCACGACCTTTTGTAGTTTCTTGTGGTCTTGGGCAGAGCAGGAGCCCATACCAAGCTGTGATACAACCAACTTGTTGTATCACCAAGAAACAATACTTTTCACAGCAAGAAGCTGTTCTTGAGTCGTTTGGTATGTGATCTCAGACTTTTGTATCTTTTTCCTGACGGAAGAAGGTGGAAGAGAGAATGTCCAGCGTGGGGTTCTGAGAGTCATAGAGCCATAGAGGAAATGGCCCTTCGGCCCAACATGTCCATGCCAGCCTTTTTTAACCCCTGAACTAATCCCAATTGCCAGCGTTTGACCCATATCCCTCTATACCCATCTTACTCACGTAACTGTCTAAGTGCTTTTTAAAAGACAGAATTGTACCCGCCTCTACTACTACCTCTGGCAGCTTGTTCCAGACACTCACCACCCTCTGTGTGAAAAAATTGCCCTTCTGGACCCCGTTGTATCTCTCCCCTCTCACCCTTAACCTATGCCCTCTAGTTTTAAACTCCTCCAGCTTTGGGAAAAGATATTGTAAGTAGTCTCACAACACCAGGTTCAAGTCCAACAGGTTTATTTGGTAACACAAACTTTTGGAGTGCCGCCCCTTCATCAGGTGAGTGCAGGATTTGTTTCACAAACAGGGCTTATATCGAGACAAACTCAATTACAAGATGGTTGGAATGCGAGTCTTTACAGGTAATCAAGTCTTTACAGGTACAGACAATGCGAGTGGAGAGAGGGTTAAGCACAGGTTAAAGAGGTATGACTTGTCTCAAGCCAGGACAGTTAGTGAGATTTTGCAAGCCCAGGCAAGTCGTGGGGGTTACAGATAGTGTGACATGAACCCAAGATCCCGGTTGAGGCCGTCCTCATGTGTGCGGAACTTGGCTATCAGTCTCTGCTCAGCGACTCTGCACTGTCGTGTGTCGTGAAGGCCGCCTTGGAGAACGCTTACCCGAAGATCAGAGGCTGAATGCCCTCGACTGCTGAAGTGTTCCCTGACTGGAAAGGAACACTCCTGCCTGGTGATTGTCGAGCGGTGTTCATTCATTCGTTGTCGCAGCTTCTGCATGGTCTCCCCAATGTACCATGCCTTGGGACATCCTTTCCTGCAGCGTATCAGGTAGACAACGTTGGCCGAGTTGCAAGAGTATGTACCGTGTACCTGGTGGATGGTGTTCTCACGTGAGATGATGGCATCCGTGTCGATGATCCGGCACGTCTTGCAGAGGTTGCTGTGGCAGGGTTGTGTGGTGTCGCGGTCACTGTTCTCCTGAAGGTTAGGTAGTTTGCTGCGTGCAATGGTCTGTTTGAGGTTGCACGGTTGTTTGAAGGCAAGAAGTGGGGGTGTGGGGATGGCCTTGGCGAGATGTTCGTCTTCATCAGTGACATGTTGAAGGCTCCAGAGAAGATGTCTTGGCTTCTCCGCTCCGGGGAAGTACTGGACGACGAAGGGTACTCTGTCCACCGTGCCCCATGTTTGTCTTCTGAGGAGGTCGGTGCGGTTTTTCGCTGTGGCGCGTCGGAACTGTCGATCGATGAGTCGAGCGCCACATCCTGTTCTTATGTTCTTACGAGGGCGTCTTTCGGTGTCTGTTGCGATCCTCCTTATCCGAGCAGATCCTGTGTATACGGAGGGCTTGTCCGTAGGGGATGGCTTCTTTAACGTGTTTAGGGTGGAAGCTGGAGAAGTGGAGCATCGTGAGGTTATCCGTGGGCTTGTGTACAGTGAGGTGCTGAGGTGACCGTCCTTAATGGAGATGCGTGTGTCCAAGAATGCAACCGATTCCGGAGAGTAGTCCATGGTGAGTCTGATGGTGGGATGGAACTTGTTGATGTCATCATAGAGTTGTTTCAGTGATTGTTCACCATGAGTCCAAAGGAAGAAAATGTCATCGATGTATCTAGTGTATAGCATCGGTTGAAGGTCCTGTGCGGTGAAGAAGTCTTGTTTGAACCTATGCATGAAGATGTTGGCATATTGAGGTGCGAATTTGGTCCCCATGGCTGTTCCGTGTGTCTGAATGAAGAACTGGTTGTTGAAGGTGAAGACGTTGTGGTGCAGAATGAAGCGGATGAGTTGTGGAATTGCATCTGGAAACTGGCAGTTGTCGGCGTTGAGTACTGAGGCATTTGCAGCAATGTCATCGTCGTGGGGGATGCTGGTGTAGAGTGCCGAGACATCCATTGTGACAAGGAGTGTTCTTGGTTCAACTGCTCCATGTGTGCTGAGTTTCTGTAGGAAGTCCGTAGTGTCGCGACAGAAGTTGGGGGTTCCTTGCACAATGGCTTTCTGGATGCCCTCGACGTAGCCGGAGAGGTTCTCTCACAGGGTCCCATTGCCTGATACGATGGGACGACTGGGTGTGTTGGCCTTGTGTATCTTCGGGAGGCAGTAGAGATCTCCAACGCGGGGAGTACGTGGGATGAGAGCACGGAGGGTGCTCTGAAGGTCCGGATCAAAGGTCTTGATTGGTCTGTTGAGTTGACTGGTGTGTTTTTTGGTTGGATCTGCGGGTAACTATCTGCAGTGTTCCTCGTTGTTCAGTTGTCGGTATACTTCTTTGCAGTAATCCGTTCTGTTCAGTATGACGATGGCCCCTCCTTTGCTGGTTTGATGACAATGTTGTGGTTGGTCTTGAGAGCGTGGATGGCGTTGCGTTGTGCTTGGGTGACGTTCGGGGCTGTCTTGTGATGCGGCTGATGAATCTGGCATTGACGCACCTCCTGAAGGCTTGTGCATACATGTCGAGTCGAGGGCAGCGGCCTTCCGGAGGAGTCCAATTCAACTCTTTCCTCTTCGGTTGCTGTGCCACAGAGCTTGAAAAGATATTGACTATCTAGCTGATCTAGCCCCTCATTATTTTTTAGACCTCTATAAGATCACTCCTCAGCCTCCTACGCTCCAGAGAAAAAAGTCCCAGTCTATCCTTCTAACTCAAACCATCAAGTCCCGGTAGCATCCTAGTAAATCTTTTCTGCACTCTTTCTAGTTTAATATCCTTTCTATAATAGGGTGACCTATATGTCCTTGATTATGCTGGCTGCTTTTCCAAGGCAGCAGGAAGTGTAAACAGAATCAACGGATGGGAGGCTGGTTTGCGTGATGACTGGACTTTGTTCACACCCGAGCAGAGATTGGTTCGACTGAGCCCATATTCGCTAGAGTTTAGAAAGATGAGAGGGGTCTGTTGTGTTGTAGGTAAAAAATACCTCTGAAACCAATCTGAGTCAAAATACAGTAAGGCTTTATTCTCTCAAGTTTGCGGGAGAACCTGACCCCTGAAAGCGGAAGTCAAAGTTCTCTCTGAACACAGAAAAGTGGGGATATTTATACATTATGACTTCTAATACCAGTCACGACTCAAACACCAGATCAGTCACAACTCAAAAATACATTTACAGCCTCTGGTCACGAAGCAAACTCCAGACCAGTTACAAATCAAAACTACAATGTACAGCTTCTGGTCACGAAGTAAACTCCGGTTTCCTGCTCTTCCACGGTTTCCCCTTTGAAGTTACCGGCGCAATTGCAGCTGTCCCAGCGCGGAGTCTTCCTGTCAAACGGCCGTATCGCACTCCACATCTTGTAATTGCTTTCTTTCCTCAAACCACACACAAGCTTGTAGAAAAGGTAAAACTTTACAATTAACATTCACATTGACTGTCTATCGTTATCAGAATGAGTTTAAAGAATGAATAACTTGTATTAATGTCAGGAGTAGTATAAACAAGGGGAGTTTAGCCACAATGAAGGGTTATGTTTGTGATACATTGTAAGTACAAAGTTCAACCTTTTAGGTACAAAATACATTAACCCTTTCCCTTCTTCAATCCCCCCTTTTGGTCGGGGCCAGGTCCAAGCATGGCCCCATGACCAACTCAGAGCCAAATGTTGCCAGTGTACATGCCCAGCTCCTTCGTCAGGAAGTATGCCCCCTCTGCCTGTACACTTGCACTCAGCATAATTTGAGCGGTGACTGTTTGACAACAAGTGTTCAATAATGCCATACAAATACAACAAGCAATAACAATGACAATTAATACAATCAACCCATGCATCAGGTATGATCCCCACCACCCGAACCATTGCCCCAGCCATCCTGGAGGGTTGTAATTATGATATTGGTTCCCTTCATCCCGTATTGTCTTCGCTACTCGTTTGATATGATCTGCCAAATGAGTTATATTTTCCGAAACATCTGGGATATACGTGCAGCATTCGGATTCAATTATAGCGCACGTTCCTCCCTGGAAAGCCAACACATAATCAAGTGTCAATCGGTTCTATAAAGCAACAGTCCGGATAGCTACAACCTCGGCTGATACTTCAGAGAAGGCTGTGCTCACCTCCTCAAACCTGTCTCTAGTTTCATTTGCAATTCTCTCCAAGGTCGAGGCCATATGTATAAGTTCCTGAGCTGCTTTTGCTGTCCCATAAAGTGGGAAAGCTATCAGAAAGAACCGTTCTGTCTCACTAATGGTGAATATAGGGTACCACATATTCTAAATAACACGATCCTGCCCAATCCCAAGGAAGCCATGGGTCGGCATTGTTTCCACAGACACAACAGGTACCGTTATATACAGCCACGCTGCTCATATAAGTAGAGGAGAGGCTGACCAGGACATCAGCAGTGGGGCAATGGACTGTAATCTGTTGCACCAAAGCCCAGGCACCACTGGTGACATTAACCTGCTGGGTACAGTAACTACGGCCAATAAGTATGGTTCCGTTTCCTACCAAGCAGATAGATCCCCCCTTGTTGGTTTTTCACAACATGCCTGATGGGGTTTTAAATGTCACTTCCTTGTCCCATCGTGGGTTCCATTCTGATTCAAAATCCCCTCTACTATTCCCGGAGTTGACAAAGGGATAGGGAATAAAGGACTTTCCCCCCTTTCCTTCGTGCATGGGAATATGTGAGCAGACCCAGCACTTGCTCAAAATTTTGACTGCAATACATACAAGTGAGACAAATGCATGAACCTCGGGCCAGTGGTTTTAGCTGGGGGAAGGGTAATTATGAGGCTATTAGGAGAGAATTAGGAAACATAGGTTGGACTAGGAGATTACAGGGACTGGGAACGTCCGACATGTGGAGTTTTTTCAAGGAGCAGCTACTGCGAGTCTGTGATAGGTATGTCCCTGTCAGGCAAGGAGGAATTGGTAGGGCTAGGGAACCGTGGTGCACCAAAAAAGTTTCTTTGTTGGTTAAAAAGAAAAAGGAGGCTTATGTTCGGATGAGACGTGAGCACTCGGGTAGTGCACTAGAAAGCTTTAGATTGGCTAAGAGGGAGTTGAAGAGCGAGCTTAGAAGGGCTAAAAGGGGACATGAGAAGACTTTGGCGGATAGGGTTAAAGAGAATCCTAAGGCGTTCTATAGGTATGTCAAGAACAGAAGGTTGGTTAGGGCAAGTTTAGGGCCAGTTATAGATGGCAGAGGGAAGTTATGTGTGGAACCGGAGGAGATTGGTGAAGCATTGAACCAATATTTCTCTTCGGTGTTCACGCAAGGGGACATGAATATAGCTGAGGAGGACACTGGGTTGCAAGGGAGTAGAATAGACAGTATTACAGTTGATAAGGAGGATGTGCAGGATATTCTGGAGGGTCTGAAAATAGATAAATCCCCTGGTCCGGATGGGATTTATCCAAGGATTCTCTGGGAGGCAAGAGAAGTGATTGCAGAGCCTCTGGCTCTGATCTTCAGGTCGTCGTTGGCCTCTGGTATAGTACCAGAAGATTGGAGGTTAGCGAATGTTGTCCCATTGTTTAAGAAGGGGAACAGAGACTTCCCCGGGAATTATAGACCGGTGAGTCTCACTTCTGTTGTCGGCAAGATGTTGGAAAAAATTATAAGGGATAGGATTTATAGTTATTTGGAGAGTAATGAATTGATAGGTGATAGTCAGCATGGTTTTGTGGCAGGTAGGTCGTGCCTTACTAACCTTATTGAGTTTTTTGAGAAAGTGACCAAGGAGGTGGATGGGGGCAAGGCAGTGGACGTGGTATATATGGATTTTAGTAAGGCGTTTGATAAGGTTAACCATGGTAGGCTTCTGCAGAAAATGCAGATGTATGGGATTGGGGGTGATCTAGGAAATTGGATCAGGAATTGGCTAGCGGATAGGAAACAGAGGGTGGTGGTTGATAGTAAATATTCATCATGGAGTGCGGTTACAAGTGGTGTACCTCAGGGATCTGTTTTGGGGCCACTGCTGTTTGTAATATTTATTAATGATCTGGATGAGGGTATAGTTGGGTGGATTAGCAAATTTGCTGATGACACCAAAGTCGGTGGTGTGGTAGACAGTGAGGAAGGGTGTCGTAGTTTGCAGGAAGACTTAGACAGGTTGCAAAGTTGGGCCGAGAGGTGGCGGATGGAGTTTAATGCGGAGAAGTGTGAGGTAATTCACTTTGGTAGGAATAACAGATGTGTTGAGTATAGGGCTAACGGGAGGACTTTGAATAGTGTGGAGGAGCAGAGGGATCTAGGTATATGTGTGCATAGATCCCTGAAAGTTGGGAATCAAGCAGATAAGGTTGTTAAGAAGGCATATGGTGTCTTGGCGTTTATTGGTAGGGGGATTGAATTTAGGAGTCGTAGCGTTATGTTGCAACTGTACACAACTCTGGTGCGGCCGCACTTGGAGTACTGTGTGCAGTTCTGGTCCCCACATTACAGGAAGGATGTGGAGGCTTTGGAGAGGGTGCAGAGGAGGTTTACCAGGATGTTGCCTGGTATGGAGGGGAGATCCTATGAGGAGAGGCTGAGGGATTTGGGATTGTTTTCGCTGGAAAGGCGGCGGCTAAGAGGGGATCTTATTGAAACATATAAGATGATTAGAGGTTTAGATAGGGTGGATGGTGATAGCCTTTTTCCTCTGATGGAGAAATCCAGCACGAGGGGGCATGGCTTTAAATTGAGGGGGGGTAGTTATAGAACCGATGTCAGGGGTAGGTTCTTTACCCAGAGGGTGGTGAGGGATTGGAATGCCCTGCCAGCATCAGTAGTAAATGCGCCTAGTTTGGGGGCGTTTAAGAGATCCGTAGATAGGTTCATGGACGAAAAGAAATTGGTTTAGGTTGGAGGGTCACAGTTTTTTTTTTTAACTGGTCGGTGCAACATCGTGGGCCGAAGGGCCTGTTCTGCGCTGTAATGTTCTATGTTCTATGTTCTATGTTCTATGTTCATGTGATAGGGTTGGATTTTAGAGGATTGGTACGATGATCGCTTGGATCGGCCAAATCTCGTGTTGATGTACACATCCTCCCGAGCCCTCTGCTGTTGCCGGGTACAGATCCATCCCGGTCCCTCAGCTAAACACTGAAAATTCCAGTTACACCACGTTACATTGCATGGGAGACCCCAATCACCTCGCCCCTCCAACAGAGTGAGCAACATGGCATGGTTAAGGAATCCCGAGCAGCGGTCCCTCCGGGTTACCTCCCAGGGACCTATTCCATGTGTCAGAAGGTTACAATAGACAGAGTCATCGTTACAGAGACGCTTGTGATGCTCTGTCCTCAAGTCTACACAATTCCATCTATACTTCCCCTCCGTAACTAGCAGGGCAAGGGTCATGAGAAGCAGCAAGAAAATCATCCTATCACTTAACTAATAACCCGTGCGACCGTTATACAATGGTCCAAAGGCTATACCGCCCGCGCGCCACTTGGAGGTCAACTGTCTCACATATCTGTGAATTAAGCACACTACACAATTTTAACTTTATAGGGGCCCTCCCATTTAGGGGCGAACCCAGGTTTGTCAAGTAGTGGTTTTACTAGGACGCAACTTCCCGCCCGTCAGGGAGCATTTCAAGCTCTCTCTCTCCCGGTGTCTCTTTGTTCCGGATTATCTTTTACCAATTTGCGCATCCCTTTTAGTCGGGTGCTTAGTTCCAACACATATCTCCTGAATTCATCTTTTAGTGAACCTACATCATTGCCCATTCTGTCATTAATTCATAAAGGGTTAATCCGGTTGTCCGGTTTGTGGTAACTCTTAGCCTCATCAGTATAGTGGGCAATACCTCGGTCCACATTTTCCCGATGTCTGTATGGCTTTAGCTAGTGCATTATACAGTTAACTACACACACCCCTTCCATAGAAAAAGCTTAGTGTGAATTAAATAACACTTTACACTGGCTTTTTGGCTGCAGTTGGACATCCATTCATTTGTATATAATCTCATCAAAAGACATCGCTTTCCCCATAAATCACATGCCATACAGCTCCAATCTTTATATGATGTACTCTTACATTATATCCAATTTAATCATTTGTATGGCGAGGAAAACAGGAAGCTCCTACAGAATGATGTTTTATCAATACACAACATATAATATGTAACTATTATACAAAATTGGTGAAGGCTTTTCAGGATTTGATGTTATTCTCGGGTCTATATGGCAGTGCTATACTGTATAAAAAATAATCAAGCGGCAGTTGTATCATACCACTTTACACGGCAAAACCGTAATATCCAAACCCTTTTAATTCAAGCCATTTCCAATTTTAAACTGAGCTCCAGATCAAACCCCCCCCCGCACTCGAGGAAAACAACAGGGGCCAAATCAAAACCAAAGTAGGTACAATACATACTAGTTAATTAATCAGAAACATTTTGGTTTGATTTTAACTGGCTAGATTTTAAGCTTTGCAGTGGTTTTATATTTGGCAAACTTTGAACAATAGATAGCACATAAAATTCCAACGGCAGTACATAATTTTAGCCAGTTCACAGAATATTAAACTATCAGACATTCGTAAATCGCTATATCCTGCGGACCTTAATACTGCATTCTTAATGGGCAATTTGCATTGGCAACTAAGATTTAATTGATTAAACTCCTGCTGGAACTTGGAATAAGCAGAATTACAATTCATTTCACAAACTTACAATATTTAAACTGACAGACAGTACATTTACCTCATTCCTTTGTTCTTGCTTATCTACTTTTCCATAAAATTACTTATTTTCTTCTCCCAATTTCTCAACTAACTCTCTCATAATCTTCACTTTGAGACAAAGGAGAGAGCACATGGTTCCCTCCAAGGTTTAAATCCTTTCTTAACAAAATTTGAACCCAGGATTATTCAAAATTCAAATTGGTTATTTCAAACTTCAATTTATGTACTTTGATTTTGAAATTTCAATTTACTTTCCAATTTTATTTAAACTCTGTATCAAACCCACTGTTGTAAAAGCACACCTGGGGCAAACACCAAAGCAAACAACTTTGTTAAACACACACATAGACACACCTGGAAGAACATAGAACAGTACAGCACAGAACAGGCCCTTCGGCCCACGATGTTGTGCCGAGCTTTATCTGAAACCAAGATCAAGCTATCCCACTCCCTATCATCCTGGTGTGCTCCATGTGCCTATCCAATAACCGCTTAAATGTTTCTAAAGTGTCTGACTCCACTATCACTGCAGGCAGTCCATTCCACACCCCAACCACTCTCTGCGTAAAGAACCTACCTCTGATATCCTTCCTATATCTCCCACCACGAACCCTATAGTTATGCCCCCTTGTAATAGCTCCATCCACCCGAGGAAATAGTCTTTGAACGTTCACTCTATCTATCCCCTTCATCATTTTATACACCTCTATTAAGTCTCCCCTCAGCCTCCTCCGCTCCAGAGAGAACAGCCCTAGCTCCCTCAACCTTTCCTCATATGACCTACCCTCCAAACCAGGCAGCATCTTGGTAAATCTCCTCTGCACTCTTTCCAGCGCTTCCACATCCTTCTTATAGTGAGGTGACCAGAACTGCACACAATATTCCAAATGTGGTCTCACCAAGGTCCTGTACAGTTGCAGCATAACCCCACGGCTCTTAAACTCCAACCCCCTGTTAATAAAAGCTAACACACTATAGGCCTTCTTCACAGCTCTATCCACTTGACTGGCAACCTTTAGAGATCTGTGGATATGGACCCCAAGATCTCTCTGTTCCTCCACAGTCTTCAGAACCCTACCTTTGACCCTGTAATCCACATTTAAATTAGTCCTACCAAAATGAATCACCTCACATTTATCAGGGTTAAACTCCATTTGCCATTTTTCAGCCCAGCTTTGCATCCTATCTATGTCTCTTTGCAGCCTACAACAGCCCTCCACCTCATCCACTACTCCACCAATCTTGGTGTCATCAGCAAATTTACTGATCCACCCTTCAGCCCCCTCCTCTAAGTCATTAATAAAAATCACAAAGAGCAGAGGACCAAGCACTGATCCCTGCGGCACACCGCTAGCAACCTGCCTCCAATCCGAAAATTTTCCATCGACCACCACCCTCTGTCTTCGGTCAGACAGCCAGTTACCTATCCAATCGGCCAACTTTCCCTCTATCCCACACCTCCTCACTTTCATCATAAGCCGACCATGGGGGACCTTATCAAACGCCTTACTAAAATCCATGTATATGACATCAACTGCCCTACCTTCATCAACACACTTAGTTACCTCCTCAAAAAATTCTATCAAATTTGTGAGGCACGACTTGCCCTTCACGAATCCGTGCTGACTATCTCGGATTAATCCGCATCTTTCTAAATGGTCGTAAATCCCATCCCTAAGGACCCTTTCCATCAATTTACCAACCACCGAAGTAAGACTAACCGGTCTATAATTACCAGGGTCATTTCTATTCCCTTTCTTAAACAGAGGAACAACATTCGCCATTCTCCAGTCCTCTGGCACCATCCCTGTGGACAGCGAGGACCCAAAGATCAACGCCAAAGGCTCTGCAATCTCATCCCTTGCCTCCCACAGAATCCTAGGATACATTTCATCAGGCCCAGGGGACTTATCGACCTTCAGTTTATTCAAAACTGCCAAGACATCCTCCCTCCGAACATCTATTTCCTCCAGCCTATTAGCCTGTAACACCTTCTCTTCCTCAAAAACATGGCCCCTCTCCTTGGTGAACACTGAAGAAAAGTATTCATTCATCACCTCGCCTATCTCTACTGACTCCATACACAAGTTCCCACTACTGTCCTTGACCGGCCCTAACCTCACCCTGGTCATTCTTTTATTCCTCACATAAGAGTAAAAAGCCTTGGGGTTTTCCTTGATCCGACCCGCCAAGGACTTCTCATGTCCCCTCCTAGCTCTCCTAAGCCCCTTTTTCAGCTCATTCCTTGCTAACTTGTAACCCTCAATCGAGCCATCTGAACCTTGTTTCCTCATCCCTACATAAGCTTCCCTCTTCCTTTTCACAAGACATTCCACCTCTTTTGTGAACCATGGTTCCCTCACTCGGCCATTTCCTCCCTGCCTGACAGGAACATACCTATCAAGGACATCCAGTATTTGTTCCTTGAAAAAGTTCCACTTTTCATTAGTTCCTTTCTCTGACAGTTTCTGTTCCCAACTTATGCCCCCTAATTCTTGCCTAATCGCATCATAATTACCCCTCCCCCAATTGTAAACCTTGCCCTGCCGTACGGCACTATCCCTCTCCATTGCAATAACAAAAGACACCGAATTGTGGTCACTATCTCCAAATTGCTTTCCCACAACCAAATCTAACACTTGGCCCGGTTCATTTCCCAGTACCAAATCCAATGTGGCCTCACCTCTAGTCGGCCCATCCACATATTGTGTCAGGAAACCCTCCCGCACACACTGCACAAAAACTGCCCCATCCAAACTATTTGACCTACAAAGGTTCCAATCAATATTTGGAAAGTTAAAGTCCCCCATGACAACTACCCTGTGACCCCCACACATATCCATAATCTGCTTAGCAATTTCTTCCTCCACATCTCTATTACTATTTGGGGGCCTATAGTAAACTCCTAGCAACGTGACCGCTCCTTTCCTATTTCTAACTTCAGCCCATATTACCTCAGTGTGCAGATCCCCCACGAAGTGCCTTTCCGCAGCCGTTAAACTATCCTTGATTAACAATGCCACTCCTCCACCTCTTTTACCAGCTTCCCTACACTTAGTGAAACATCTCTACCCCGGAACGTCCAACAACCATTCCTGTCCTTGTTCTACCCACGTCTCCGTAATGGCCACAACATCGTAGTCCCAAGTACCAATCCACGCCCCAAGTTCATCTACCTTGTTCCGGATGCTCCTTGCATTGAAGTAGACACACTTCAACCCACCTTCCTGTCTACCAGTACCCACCCTTGACCCTGATACCTTCCCCAATACCTCACCACCCTCACTGACTTCTGGACTACAACTCCCTTTCCCACTCCCCTGACAAATTAGTTTAAACCCCCCTGAAGAGCCGTAACAAATTTCCCTCCGAGGATATTGGTGCCCCTCTGGTTCAGGTGCACCCCGTCCTGTTTGTACAGGTCCCACCTTCCCCAGAACGTGTTCCAATTATCCACGTATCTGAAACCCTCCCTCCTACACCATCCCTGCAACCACATATTTAACTGCACTCTCTCCCTGTTCCTCAACTCGCTATCACGTGGTACCGGCAACGTACCAGAGATGACCACATGTTTCGTCTTGGCTCTCAGCTTCCAGCCCAGCTACAGAAATTCCTGCTTTAAATCCCCGTCCCTTCTCTTACCTATGTCATTGGTACCAATGTGCACCACGACTTGTGACTGTTTCCCCTCCCCCTTCAGAATCTGGAAAACACGGTCTGAGACATCACGGACCTTGGCATCCGGTAGGCAACATACCATCCGTGAGTCTCTTTTGCTGCCACAGAACCTCCTATCTATCCCTCTAACTAACGAGTCCCCAATAACTATCGCCCTCCCGCTCTCCCCCTTTCCCTCCCGAGCCACAGAGACGGACACAGTGCTGGAGATCCTCTCACTGCGGCTCCCCACTGGTATGTCATCCCCCTCAACCGTATCCAAAGCGGAATACTTGTTGCTAAGGGGAACGACCACCGGGGATCCCTGCACGGACTGCTTCCTCCCAGCCCCTCTCACCGTCACCCATCTGTTTTCAATCCTCGGAGTAACTGTATTCCTAAAGCTTGTGTCTATGGCCATCTCTGCGTCCCTGATGATCCTAAGTTCATCCAACTCCAGCTCCAGTTCCCTAACACGGTTTTGGAGGAGCTGCAGATGGGTGCACTTCCCACAGGTGTAATCAGTAGGGACACTGTCGTCGTCCCTCACCTCAAACATAGTGCCAGAGGAACATTGCACTGCCTGCACACCCATCCCCTCTAGATACCTTGCCAGTACCAGGTAGAAAGTGCAAAAATGAATTCAACTCACCCCTACTCGCCCTTTCTGCCTAAGACCTGTGAGCCAAAGTCTTATAGCTCACACTCTGCTTCCCACACACTCCACTGCCCGCTCCCGACGCTGCCCGCTGTATACTGCAGCCTACCTTTTATACTTCACGCGCTTAAAAAACCCTTCCCAGACTCCTTTGCTGCCCACTTCTAGTTTTCACTTTAAACTTGAAAAACTGCAGCACTGCTGCCTTCAATCACCCCTCTCAGCTTGCTCCAGTGGATCAATGAGGGGGAACCTCCCAGGTAACTGACTTTTAAAGTTAAAATAAAAACCCTTCCCAGACTCCTTTGCTGCCCACTTCTAGTTTTCACTTTGAACTTGAAAAACTGCAGCACTGCTGCCTTCAATCACCCCTCTCAGCTTGCTCCAGTGGATCAATGAGGGGGAACCTCCCAGGTAACTGACTTTTAAAGTTAAAATAAAAACCCTTCCCAGGCTCCTTTGCTGCCCACTTCTAGTTTTCACTTTAAACTTGAAAAACTGCAGCACTGCTGCCTTCAATCACCCCTCTCAGCTTGCTCCAGTGGATCAATGAGGGGGAACCTCCCAGGTAACTGACTTTTAAAGTTAAAATAAAAACCCTTCCCAGACTCCTTTGCTGCCCACTTCTAGTTTTCACTTTAAACTTGAAAAACTGCAGCACTGCTGCCTTCAATCACCCCTCTCAGCTTGCTCCAGTGGATCAATGAGGGGAAACCTCCCAGGTAACTGAAGCTTCCAACATTCATTCAAACTTAACATCTTAAACTGAGATGCAAGTAAAACATTCAGAAGAATACAGAAAGTTGATAAAGACAGTCACTTTTATTATTCTTTCTTCCAAACTGTAATTAAACTCAAAACACAAGTAAATTCAAGAAATCTTATCACTTTGATCTTTAGCAGTTTTAACACTTCCCCAGCTCCCCTGAGGCTAAACAAAGATACAAAACATTGCATTTATTACTCGCAATAAACACTCCACAAGAACAAACAGGCTACAACCACTCCTGTTCTCAATCTAATACAACAACAACCACCTACATTCGACTAGCAACCAGATCACACAAACACACTGAAATACAAAAACTAAGATCTCTCCTATCCACCCCCAGGTATGCCATTAGCCCACTCTACCAACTCATCATAATCCTGGGACATAATCACTCCCACTTTTAGGATGTTTTGGTGAACACTTAAGAATTCGTCCTTAAAATCCTGGATGAACACTCGATCTCCTTGACCTGGGTTTCCTTGTCCTGAGCACTCCTGATATACCTGGAACAACCATCCCCCATATTCAGAAGCTCCTTCCCCTTTTAACTGTTTCGTTGTGGTTATTCTGCTCCAGTTAGTAGGAGCATTCCCTAACACTCTGAGTTTCAAACTGGGCGAAGGGTGCCTGTTGGGCATCTATCTCTGCTGTTAGGGCGACTGCATGTGTCCACCGTCCCCCATTATAATCCTGTGCTGGAGGAGCAGCGGGTCCACCTGCTACCTGCCTCCACATATCCGCTGGACAGGCTGCCCTGACCAGCTGGTGTACGTCCCTCAGGTGTAATAGGCATCCTACCCAGATTGTGTCTAATTCTTCCCAGAATTTAGTGTTTGCGCTTCTAGGTTGTAATTTACCCAGGGAAACCATTATCTGCTGCCTCTCACCTGGGTGAAGGGTTCATAATTTACTTTTGGCTGCGCATCTGTTCCCCCTCTGGTTACTGGTGCTAAGTTGTGTTCTAGTGCTTCCCACTCCTCTGGAAGAGCGTTTAGTCCCTGTTGTGTGGACTGATAAGGAGGTAGAGGAACGATTTCCCCTCTCCATAGCTTTTCTTCTAATACTTGGTTTTGTTTCTCCAGTTCCCTTACTCTGGATTCTAACTCCCTAATCCGTTCTTTATCCTCACTCCACTTCTGAGTAGAGGCGACTTGCTCAATTAGTCCAGCTAACTGATGTATTAACAATACTCCTATTTTCTTTGTCATGTTTCTCTTTTCTTTATCCACCCACTTATGCTGTTGGCCCAGAGGGCAGGATACGTTCCCCCCCCCTTTTCTCATCTGTTTAATGAATTTGTTCCTCTCAGTCATACACTCATTTATCAGGGATTCCAGAGGTCCCCACTGTCCTTGTCCTTGTGATCCCGCCATAATACAGATAAGTTTTATACTCTCCACCTGGAGTCTTCTATTCTCTCTTCTCACTCTCCCACTCCTAGGCTGCTCTTATCGGAGTCCGGTGTTACCTGTCAGGGGTGATCAAATCCCTCCGTACCACCGCTTACACCATTAAGCCGGCTTCTACTCCGGTGATCACTCAGACAGTCTCTCCCTCACTCACGTCTGAACATCACACCCCAGGCACCTTTTTCTCCAGTCTTTATGCCCAAAAGGCTGAGTATAAAAGACAAATGATGCCTCCTTGTCCGTATGTGTTCAGTTCAGACGTCTTTCACTCTCACACTCTCTACATATAGAAAAACTACAGCACAAACAGGCCCTTCGACCCCACAAGTTGTGCCGAACACATCCCTACCTTCTAGACCTACCTATAACCCTCCATTCTATTAAGCTCCATGTACTCATCCAGGAGTCTCTTAAAAGACCCTATTGAGTTCGCCTCCACCACCACTGACGGCAGCCGATTCCGCTCGCCCACCACCCTCTGTGTGAAAAACTTACCCCTAACATCTCCTCTGTACCTATCACCTCACTGTAGTTTGACTCACCCCATTAGGTTCAGAATTCTATTCCAGTACCCAGGTTGTGGCCATTCAACCTGAGCCCGCAAACAGATCCTGGGGTCGCCCGGGTTTCGGCACCAATTGTTGTAGGTAAAAAATACCTCTGAAACCAATCTGAGTCAAAATACAGTAAGGCTTTATTCTCACAAGTTTGCGGGAGAACCTGAACCCTGAAAGCGGAAGTCAAAGTTCTCCCTGAACACAGAAAGGTGGGGATATTTATACAGCATGGCTTCTAATACCAGTCACGACTCAAACACCAGATCAGTCACAACTCAAAAATACATCTACAGCCTCTGGTCACGAAGCAAACTCCAGACCAGTTACAAATCAAAACTACAATGTACAGCTTCTGGTCACGAAGTAAACTCCGGTTTCCTGCTCTTCCACGGTTTCCCCTTTGAAGTTACCGGCGCAATTGCAGCTGTCCCAGCGCGGAGTCTTCCTGTCAAACGGCCGTATCGCACTCCACATCTTGTAATTGCTTTCTTTCCTCAAACCACACACAAGCTTGTAGAAAAGGTAAAACTTTACAATTAACATTCACATTGACTGTCTATCGTTATCAGAATGAGTTTAAAGAATGAATAACTTGTATTAATGTCAGGAGTAGTATAAACAAGGGGAGTTTAGCCACAATGAAGGGTTATGTTTGTGATACATTCTACGTACAAAGTTCAACGTTTTAGGTACAAAAAACATTAACCCTTTCCCTTCAGTTGAAATGTATAAAATACGAACAGGGCTGCACACACCAGATGCAGGGAGGATGTTTTCCTTAGTTGGGGAATCTGGACGCAGTCTTGGGATACAGAGGAGACCATTTAGGACTGAGATAAAGAAAGATTTCTTCACTCTGAGGATGGTGAACTTGTGGAATTCTCTACATTAAAAGCTGTGGAAGACAAATCATTGAATGTGTTCAAGAAACAGATTTTATTCTAGATTTTAATGGCATCAAGAGGTATGGGGAGAAAGCGGGAATGTGGCATTGAGATAGGGACCAGCCGGGATCATATTGAATGGTGCAGCAGGCTCAAAGCGCCCAATGGCCTACTTATGAGCCGGGCGTCTGTGTTTCAGTGACAGTGTGAGGGAGCTGGATTAACATCAGTACAGATACAGTCAGGAGCACGGGGTGCTGGGGGAGAGGGGTTACTGAGTGACAGTATGTGGGAGCTGGATTAACATCAGTAGAGATACAGTCAGTAACACAGGGTGCTGGGGGAGAGGGGTTACTGAGTGACAGTGTGAGGGAGCTGGATTAACATCAGTAGAGATACAGTCAGTAACACAGGGTGCTGGGGGAGAGGGGTTACTGAGTGACAGTGTGAGGGAGCTGGATTAACATCAGTAGAGATACAGTCAGTAACACAGGGTGCTGGGGGAGAGGGGTTACTGAGTGACAGTGTGAGGGAGCTGGATTAACATCAGTAGAGATACAGTCAGTAACACAGGGTGCTGGGGGAGAGGGGTTACTGAGTGACAGTGTGAGGGAGCTGGATTAACATCAGTACAGATACAGTCAGTAACACAGGGTGCTGGGGGAGAGGGGTTACTGAGTGACAGTGTGAGGGAGCTGGATTAACATCAGTACAGATACAGTCAGTAACACAGGGTGCTGGGGGAGAGGGGTTACTGAGTGACAGTGTGAGGGAGCTGGATTAACATCAGTACAGATACAGTCAGTAACACAGGGTGCTGGGGGAGAGGGGTTACTGAGTGACAGTGTGAGGGAGCTGGATTAACATCAATATAGAGATACTGGCAGAAACCAGGTGAATATTCTAAGGTGTTGGCTCCTTCCTATGGATCCATTGTAACCTCTCCCTCTGTCAATACAGACGCAGTGTGTGTTGGATGATGAGCTGAGTCGAGGTCCATGTCCGGCCTCACCCATTCCTGAACGGCAGCCCTCACTGAGATATCGACGGGTAAACAGCCCTGAGTCTGACAGGCTGTCGACAGCCGATGCCCGGGGAGATGGACTTGAGAAGCGGTGAGTGTTTCAGAATAGTGGGGGGCCTCTGAATCTGCTGCAGAGAATTGAGAACCTGGCAGAGTAGCAGGGGTTGCTCAGTGCTGTCACATCGCAGGCTGGGCAAGGACAGCTAAAGGTGGACCAGTGCCAGCATGATCACTGTGTTCACCCCACTGCCCCCCGCTCTCCCCCCATGGCCCTGTATCAATCCCCAAACTAATCCCACTGCCCCGCTCTCCCCCCATAGCCCTGTATCAATCCCCAAACTAATCCCACTGCCCCACTCTCTCCCCCCATAGCCCTGTATCAATCTCAAACTAATCCCACTGCCCCACTCTCTCCCCCCATAGCCCTGTATCAATCTCAAACTAATCCCACTGCCCCGCTCTCCCCCCCCATAGCCCTGTATCAATCCCCAAACTAATCCCACTGCCCCGCTCTCCCCCCATAGCCCTGTATCAATCCCCAAACTAATCCCACTGCCCCACTCTCTCCCCCCATAGCCCTGTATCAATCCCCAAACTAATCCCACTGCCCCACTCTCTCCCCCCATAGCCCTGTATCAATCCCCAAACTAATCCCACTGCCCCGCACTCTCCCCATAGCCCTGTATCAATCTCAAACTAATCCCACTGCCCCGCTCTCCCCCCATAGCCCTGTATCAATCCCCAAACTAATCCCACTGCCCCACTCTCTCCCCCCATAGCCCTGTATCAATCCCCAAACTAATCCCACTGCCCCACTCTCTCCCCCCATAGCCCTGTATCAATCCCCAAACTAATCCCACTGCCCCGCACTCTCCCCATAGCCCTGTATCAATCTCAAACTAATCCCACTGCCCCACTCTCTCCCCCCATAGCCCTGTATCAATCCCCAAACTAATCCCACTGCCCCACTCTCTCCCCATAGCCCTGTATCAATCCCCACACTAATCCCACTGCCCCACTCTCTCCCCCCATAGCCCTGTATCAATCCCCAAACTAATCCCACTGCCCCGCACTCTCCCCATAGCCCTGTATCAATCCCCAAACTAATCCCACTGCCCTGCACTCTCCCCATAGCCCTGTATCAATCCCCAAACTAATCCCACTGCCCCACTCTCTCCCCATAGCCCTGTATCAATCCCCAAACTAATCCCACTGCCCCCGCTCTCCCCCCATAGCCCTGTATCAATCCCCAAACTAATCCCACTGCCCCGCACTCTCCCCATAGCCCTGTATCAATCCCCAAACTAATCCCACTGCCACACTCTCTCCCCCCCATAGCCCTGTATCAATACCCAAACTAATCCCACTGCCCCGCACTCTCCCCATAGCCCTGTATCAATCCCCAAACTAATCCCACTGCCACACTCTCTCCCCCCATAGCCCTGTATCAATCCCCAAACTAATCCCACTGCCACACTCTCTCCCCCCCATAGCCCTGTATCAATCCCCAAACTAATCCCACTGCCCCACTCTCTCCCCCCATAGCCCTGTATCAATCCCCAAACTAATCCCACTGCCACACTCTCTCCCCCCCATAGCCCTGTATCAATCCCCAAACTAATCCCACTGCCCCGCACTCTCCCCATAGCCCTGTATCAAACCCCAAACTAATCCCACTGCCACACTCTCTCCCCCCCATAGCCCTGTATCAATCCCCAAACTAATCCCACTGCCCCGCACTCTCCCCATAGCCCTGTATCAATCCCCAAACTAATCCCACTGCCCGCACTCTCCCCATAGCCCTGTATCAATCCCCAAACTAATCCCACTGCCACACTCTCTCCCCATAGCCCTGTATCAATCCCCAAACTAATCCCACTGCCCCGCACTCTCCCCATAGCCCTGTATCAATCCCCAAACTAATCCCACTGCCCCGCACTCTCCCCATAGCCCTGTATCAATCCCCAAACGAATCCCACTGCCACACTCTCTCCCCCCCATAGCCCTGTATCAATCCCCAAACTAATCCCACTGCCCCGCACTCTCCCCATAGCCCTGTATCAATCCCCAAACTAATCCCACTGCCACACTCTCTCCCCCCCATAGCCCTGTATCAATCCCCAAACTAATCCCACTGCCCCGCACTCTCCCCATAGCCCTGTATCAATCCCCAAACTAATCCCACTGCCACACTCTCTCCCCCCATAGCCCTGTATCAATCCCCAAACTAATCCCACTGCCACACTCTCTCCCCCCCATAGCCCTGTATCAATCCCCAAACTAATCCCACTGCCCCACTCTCTCCCCCCATAGCCCTGTATCAATCCCCAAACTAATCCCACTGCCACACTCTCTCCCCCCCATAGCCCTGTATCAATCCCCAAACTAATCCCACTGCCCCGCACTCTCCCCATGGCCCTGTATCAAACCCCAAACTCATCCCACTGCCCGCTCTCTCCCCATAGCCCTGTTTCAATCCCAAACTAATCCCACTGCTCCGCTCTCTCCCCATAGCCCTGCATCAATCCCCAAACTAATCCCACTGCCCCGCTCTCCCCCTATAGCCCTGTATCAATCCCAAACTAATCACACTGCCCCGCTCTCTCCCCATAACCCTGTATCAATCCCCAAACTAATCCCACTGCACGCTCTCTCCCCATAGCCCTGTATCAATCCCCAAACTAATCCCACTGCCCCGCTCTCCCCCCATAGCCCTGTATCAATCCCAAACTAATCCCACTGCCCCCGCTCTCTCCCCATAGCGCTGTTTCAATCCCAAACTAATCCCACTGCCCCGCTCTCTCCCCATAGCCCTGTATCAATCCCCAAACTAATCCCACTGCCCCGCTCTCCCCCCATAGCCCTGTATCAATCCCAAACTAATCCCACTGCCCGCTCTCTCCCCATAGCCCTGTATCAATCCCAAACTAATCCCACTGCACGCTCTCTCCCCATAGCCCTGTATCAATCCCCAAACTAATCCCACTGCACGCTCTCTCCCCATAGCCCTGTATCAATCCCCAAACTAATCCCACTGCCCCGCTCTCCCCCCATAGCCCTGTATCAATCCCAAACTAATCCCACTGCCCCCGCTCTCTCCCCGTAGCCCTGTTTCAATCCCAAACTAATCCCACTGCCCCGCTCTCGCCCCATAGCCTTGTATCAATCCCCAAACTAATCCCACTGCCCCGCTCTCCCCCCATAGCCCTGTATCAATCCCAAACTAATCCCACTGCCCGCTCTCTCCCCATAGCCCTGTATCAATCCCAAACTAATCCCAGTGTCTCGCTCTCTCCCCATAGCCCTGTATCAATCCCCAAACTAATCCCACTGCCCCGCTCTCTCCCCATAGCCCTGTATCAATCCCCAAACTAATCCCACTGCCCCGCTCTCCCCCCCCCCCCGCCCCCCCCCCCCCCCACAAGCCCTGTATCAATCCCCAAACTAATCCCACTGCCACACTCTCTCCCCCCCATAGCCCTGTATCAATCCCCAAACTAATCCCACTGCCCCGCACTCTCCCCATAGCCCTGTATCAATCCCCAAACTAATCCCACTGCCACACTCTCTCCCCCCATAGCCCTGTATCAATCCCCAAACTAATCCCACTGCCACACTCTCTCCCCCCCATAGCCCTGTATCAATCCCCAAACTAATCCCACTGCCCCGCACTCTCCCCATAGCCCTGTATCAAACCCCAAACTAATCCCACTGCCACACGCTCTCCCCCCCCATAGCCCTGTATCAATCCCCAAACTAATCCCACTGCCCCGCACTCTCCCCATAGCCCTGTATCAATCCCCAAACTAATCCCACTGCCCGCACTCTCCCCATAGCCCTGTATCAATCCCCAAACTAATCCCACTGCCACACTCTCTCCCCATAGCCCTGTATCAATCCCCAAACTAATCCCACTGCCCCGCACTCTCCCCATAGCCCTGTATCAATCCCCAAACTAATCCCACTGCCCCGCACTCTCCCCATAGCCCTGTATCAATCCCCAAACTAATCCCACTGCCACACTCTCTCCCCCCATAGCCCTGTATCAATCCCCAAACTAATCCCACTGCCACACTCTCTCCCCCCCATAGCCCTGTATCAATCCCCAAACTAATCCCACTGCCCCAGTCTCTCCCCCCATAGCCCTGTATCAATCCCCAAACTAATCCCACTGCCACACTCTCACCCCCCCATAGCCCTGTATCAATCCCCAAACTAATCCCACTGCCCCACTCTCTCCCCCCATAGCCCTGTATCAATCCCCAAACTAATCCCACTGCCACACTCTCTCCCCCCCATAGCCCTGTATCAATCCCCAAACTAATCCCACTGCCCCGCACTCTCCCCATGGCCCTGTATCAAACCCCAAACTAATCCCACTGCCACACTCTCTCCCCCCCATAGCCCTGCATCAATCCCCAAACTAATCCCACTGCCCCGCACTCTCCCCATGGCCCTGTATCAAACCCCAAACTAATCCCACTGCCACACTCTCTCCCCCCATAGCCCTGTATCAATCCCCAAACTAATCCCACTGCCCCGCACTCTCCCCATAGCCCTGTATCAATCCCCAAACTAATCCCACTGCCCCGCACTCTCCCCATAGCCCTGTATCAATCCCCAAACTAATCCCACTGCCACACTCTCTCCCCCCCATAGCCCTGTATCAATCCCCAAACTAATCCCACTGCCCCGCTCTCTCCCCATAGCACTGTATCAATCCCCAAACTAATCCCACTGCCCCGCACTCTCCCCATAGCCCTGTATCAATCCCCAAACTAATCCCACTGCCCCGCTCTCTCCCCATAACCCTGTATCAATCCCCAAACTAATCCAACTGCCCCGCTCTCCCCCCATAGCCCTGTATCAATCCCCAAACTAATCCCACTGCCCCGCTCTCTCCCCATAGCCCTGTATCGATCCCCAAACTAATCCCACTGCCCCGCACTCTCCCCATAGCCCTGTATCAATCCGCAAACTAATCCCACTGTCCTGCTCTCCCCCCATAGCCCTGTATCAATACCCAAACTAATACCACTGCCCCGCTCTCTCCCCAGAGCCCTGTATCGATCCCCAAACTAATCCCACTGCCCCGCTCTCTCCCCATAGCCCTGTATCAATCCGCAAACTAATCCCACTGTCCCGCTCTCTCCCCATAGCCCTGTATCAATCCCCAAACTAATCCCACTGCCCCGCTCTCTCCCCATAGCCCTGTATCAATCCCCAAACTAATCCCACTGCCCCGCACTCTCCCCATAGCCCTGTATCAATCCCCAAACTAATCCCACTTCCCCACTCTCTCCCCATAGCCCTGTATCAATCCCCAAACTAATCCCACTGCCCCGCGCTCTCCCCATAGCCCTGTATCAATCCCCAAACTAATCCCAGTGCCCCACTCTCCCCATAGCCCTGTATCAATCCCCAAACTAATCCCACTGCCCGCGCTCTCCCCATAGCTCTGTATCAATCCACAAACTAATCCCACTGCCCCGCACTCTCCCCATAGCCCTGTATCAATCCCCAAACTAATCCCACTGCCCGCACTCTCCCCATAGCCCTGTATCAATCCCCAAACTAATCCCACTGCCACACTCTCTCCCCATAGCCCTGTATCAATCCCCAAACTAATCCCACTGCCCCGCACTCTCCCCATAGCCCTGTATCAATCCCCAAACTAATCCCACTGCCCCGCACTCTCCCCATAGCCCTGTATCAATCCCCAAACGAATCCCACTGCCACACTCTCTCCCCCCCATAGCCCTGTATCAATCCCCAAACTAATCCCACTGCCCCGCACTCTCCCCATAGCCCTGTATCAATCCCCAAACTAATCCCACTGCCACACTCTCTCCCCCCCATAGCCCTGTATCAATCCCCAAACTAATCCCACTGCCCCGCACTCTCCCCATAGCCCTGTATCAATCCCCAAACTAATCCCACTGCCACACTCTCTCCCCCCATAGCCCTGTATCAATCCCCAAACTAATCCCACTGCCACACTCTCTCCCCCCCCATAGCCCTGTATCAATCCCCAAACTAATCCCACTGCCCCACTCTCTCCCCCCATAGCCCTGTATCAATCCCCAAACTAATCCCACTGCCACACTCTCTCCCCCCTATAGCCCTGTATCAATCCCCAAACTAATCCCACTGCCCCGCACTCTCCCCATGGCCCTGTATCAAACCCCAAACTAATCCCACTGCCCGCTCTCTCCCCATAGCCCTGTTTCAATCCCAAACTAATCCCACTGCCCCGCTCTCTCCCCATAGCCCTGCATCAATCCCCAAACTAATCCCACTGCCCCGCTCTCCCCCTATAGCCCTGTATCAATCCCAAACTAATCACACTGCCCCGCTCTCTCCCCATAACCCTGTATCAATCCCCAAACTAATCCCACTGCACGCTCTCTCCCCATAGCCCTGTATCAATCCCCAAACTAATCCCACTGCCCCGCTCTCCCCCCATAGCCCTGTATCAATCCCAAACTAATCCCACTGCCCCCGCTCTCTCCCCATAGCGCTGTTTCAATCCCAAACTAATCCCACTGCCCCGCTCTCTCCCCATAGCCCTGTATCAATCCCCAAACTAATCCCACTGCCCCGCTCTCCCCCCATAGCCCTGTATCAATCCCAAACTAATCCCACTGCCCGCTCTCTCCCCATTGCCCTGTATCAATCCCAAACTAATCCCACTGCACGCTCTCTCCCCATAGCCCTGTATCAATCCCCAAACTAATCCCACTGCACGCTCTCTCCCCATAGCCCTGTATCAATCCCCAAACTAATCCCACTGCCCCGCTCTCCCCCCATAGCCCTGTATCAATCCCAAACTAATCCCACTGCCCCCGCTCTCTCCCCGTAGCCCTGTTTCAATCCCAAACTAATCCCACTGCCCCGCTCTCGCCCCATAGCCCTGTATCAATCCCCAAACTAATCCCACTGCCCCGCTCTCCCCCCATAGCCCTGTATCAATCCCAAACTAATCCCACTGCCCGCTCTCTCCCCATAGCCCTGTATCAATCCCAAACTAATCCCAGTGTCTCGCTTTCTCCCCATAGCCCTGTATCAATCCCCAAACTAATCCCACTGCCCCGCTCTCTCCCCATAGCCCTGTATCAATCCCCAAACTAATCCCACTGCCCCGCGCTCTCCCCCCCCCCGCCCCCCCCCCCCCCCCCCACAAGCCCTGTATCAATCCCCAAACTAATCCCACTGCCACACTCTCTCCCCCCCATAGCCCTGTATCAATCCCCAAACTAATCCCACTGCCCCGCGCTCTCCCCATAGCCCTGTATCAATCCCCAAACTAATCCCACTGCCACACTCTCTCCCCCCATAGCCCTGTATCAATCCCCAAACTAATCCCACTGCCACACTCTCTCCCCCCCATAGCCCTGTATCAATCCCCAAACTAATCCCACTGCCCCACTCTCTCCCCCCATAGCCCTGTATCAATCCCCAAACTAATCCCACTGCCACACTCTCTCCCCCCCATAGCCCTGTATCAATCCCCAAACTAATCCCACTGCCCCGCACTCTCCCCATAGCCCTGTATCAAACCCCAAACTAATCCCACTGCCACACGCTCTCCCCCCCCATAGCCCTGTATCAATCCCCAAACTAATCCCACTGCCCCGCACTCTCCCCATAGCCCTGTATCAATCCCCAAACTAATCCCACTGCCCGCACTCTCCCCATAGCCCTGTATCAATCCCCAAACTAATCCCACTGCCACACTCTCTCCCCATAGCCCTGTATCAATCCCCAAACTAATCCCACTGCCCCGCACTCTCCCCATAGCCCTGTATCAATCCCCAAACTAATCCCACTGCCCCGCACTCTCCCCATAGCCCTGTATCAATCCCCAAACTAATCCCACTGCCACACTCTCTCCCCCCATAGCCCTGTATCAATCCCCAAACTAATCCCACTGCCACACTCTCTCCCCCCCCATAGCCCTGTATCAATCCCCAAACTAATCCCACTGCCCCAGTCTCTCCCCCCATAGCCCTGTATCAATCCCCAAACTAATCCCACTGCCACACTCTCTCCCCCCCATAGCTCTGTATCAATCCCCAAACTAATCCCACTGCCCCACTCTCTCCCCCCATAGCCCTGTATCAATCCCCAAACTAATCCCACTGCCACACTCTCTCCCCCCCATAGCCCTGTATCAATCCCCAAACTAATCCCACTGCCCCGCACTCTCCCCATGGCCCTGTATCAAAACCCAAACTAATCCCACTGCCACACTCTCTCCCCCCCATAGCCCTGCATCAATCCCCAAACTAATCCCACTGCCCCGCACTCTCCCCATGGCCCTGTATCAAACCCCAAACTAATCCCACTGCCACACTCTCTCCCCCCATAGCCCTGTATCAATCCCCAAACTAATCCCACTGCCCCGCACTCTCCCCATAGCCCTGTATCAATCCCCAAACTAATCCCACTGCCCCGCACTCTCCCCATAGCCCTGTATCAATCCCCAAACTAATCCCACTGCCACACTCTCTCCCCCCATAGCCCTGTATCAATCCCCAAACTAATCCCACTGCCCCGCACTCTCCCCATAGCACTGTATCAATCCCCAAACTAATCCCACTGCCCCGCACTCTCCCCATAGCCCTGTATCAATCCCCAAACTAATCCCACTGCCCCGCTCTCTCCCCATAACCCTGTATCAATCCCCAAACTAATCCAACTGCCCCGCTCTCCCCCCATAGCCCTGTATCAATCCCCAAACTAATCCCACTGCCCCGCTCTCTCCCCATAGCCCTGTATCGATCCCCAAACTAATCCCACTGCCCCGCACTCTCCCCATAGCCCTGTATCAATCCGCAAACTAATCCCACTGTCCCGCTCTCCCCCCATAGCCCTGTATCAATACCCAAACTAATACCACTGCCCCGCTCTCTCCCCAGAGCCCTGTATCGATCCCCAAACTAATCCCACTGCCCCGCTCTCTCCCCATAGCCCTGTATCAATCCGCAAACTAATCCCACTGTCCCGCTCTCTCCCCATAGCCCTGTATCAATCCCCAAACTAATCCCACTGCCCCGCTCTCTCCCCATAGCCCTGTATCAATCCCCAAACTAATCCCACTGCCCCGCACTCTCCCCATAGCCCTGTATCAATCCCCAAACTAATCCCACTTCCCCACTCTCTCCCCATAGCCCTGTATCAATCCCCAAACTAATCCCAGTGCCCCACTCTCCCCATAGCCCTGTATCAATCCCCAAACTAATCCCACTGCCCGCTCTCTCCCCATAGCTCTGTATCAATCCACAAACTAATCCCACTGCCCCGCTCTTCCCCTATAGCCCTGTATCAATCCCAAACTAATCCCACTGCCCCGCTCTCTCCCTATAACCCTGTATCAATCCCCAAACTAATCCCACTGCACGCTCTCTCCCCATAGCCCTGTATCAATCCCCAAACTAATCCCACTGCCCCGCTCTCCCCCCATATCCCTGTATCAATCCCAAACTAATCCCACTGCCCGCTCTCTCCCCATAGCCCTGTTTCAATCCCAAACTAATCCCACTGCCCCGCTCTCTCCCCATAGCCCTGTATCAATCCCCAAACTAATCCCACTGCCCCGCTCTCCCCCTATAGCCCTGTATCAATCCCAAACTAATCACACTGCCCCGCTCTCTCCCCATAACCCTGTATCAATCCCCAAACTAATCCCACTGCACGCTCTCTCCCCATAGCCCTGTATCAATCCCCAAACTAATCCCACTGCCC
Organism: Mustelus asterias; assembly: GCF_964213995.1. Classification (NCBI taxonomy): domain Eukaryota; kingdom Metazoa; phylum Chordata; class Chondrichthyes; order Carcharhiniformes; family Triakidae; genus Mustelus; species Mustelus asterias. The sequence continues at coordinate 325,377 of NW_027590271.1, read as the reverse complement.
CGCTCTCCCCCCATAGCCCTGTATCAATCCCAAACTAATCCCACTGCCCCCGCTCTCTCCCCATAGCGCTGTTTCAATCCCAAACTAATCCCACTGCCCCGCTCTCTCCCCATAGCCCTGTATCAATCCCCAAACTAATCCCACTGCCCCGCTCTCCCCCATAGCCCTGTATCAATCCCAAACTAATCCCACTGCCCGCTCTCTCCCCATAGCCCTGTATCAATCCCAAACTAATCCCACTGCACGCTCTCTCCCCATAGCCCTGTATCAATCCCCAAACTAATCCCACTGCCCCGCTCTCCCCCCATAGCCCTGTATCAATCCCAAACTAATCCCACTGCCCCCGCTCTCTCCCCGTAGCCCTGTTTCAATCCCAAACTAATCCCACTGCCCCGCTCTCGCCCCATAGCCCTGTATCAATCCCCAAACTAATCCCACTGCCCCGCTCTCCCCCCATAGCCCTGTATCAATCCCAAACTAATCCCACTGCCCGCTCTCTCCCCATTGCCCTGTATCAATCCCAAACTAATCCCAGTGTCTCGCTCTCTCCCCATAGCCCTGTATCAATCCCCAAACTAATCCCACTGCCCCGCTCTCTCCCCATAGCCCTGTATCAATCCCCAAACTAATCCCACTGCCCCGCTCTCCCCCCCCCCCCCCCCCACAAGCCCTGTATCAATCCCCAAACTAAAGAACAAAGAACAATACAGCACAGGAACAGGCCCTTCGGCCCTCCAAACCCGTGCCGCTCCCTGGTCCAAACTAGAGCATTCTTTTGTATCCCTCCATTCCCACTCCGTTCATATGGCTGTCTAGATAAGTCTTAAACGTTCCCAGTGTGCCCGCCTCCACCACCTTGCCTGGCAGCGCATTCCAGGCCCCCACCACCCTCTGTGTAAAATATGTCCTTCTGATATCTGTGTTAAACCTCCCCCCTTCACCTTGAACCTATGACCCCTCGTGAACGTCACCACCGACCTGGGGAAAAGCTTCCCACCGTTCACCCTATCTATGCCTTTCATAATTTTATACACCTCTATTAAGTCTCCCCTCAACCTCCGTCTTCCCAGGGAGAACAACCCCAGTTTACCCAATTTCTCCTCATAACTAAGCCACTCCATACCAGGCAACAGCCTGGTAAACCTGCTCTGTACTCTCTCCAAAGCCTCCACGTCCTTCTGGTAGTGTGGCGACCAGAACTGGACGCAGTATTCCAAATGCGGCCAAACCAACGTTCTATACATCTGCAACATCAGACCCCAACTTTTATACTCGATGCCCCGTCCTATAAAGGCAAGCATGCCATATGCCTTATTCACCACCTTCTCCACCTGTGACGTCACTTTCAAGGATCTGTGGACTTGCACACCCAGGTCCCTCTGCGTATCTACACCCTTTATGGTTCTGCCATTTATCGTATAGCTCCTCCCTACATTATTTCTACCAAAATGCATCACTTCGCATTTATCTGGATTGAACTCCATCTGCCATTTCTTTGCCCAAATTTCCAGCCTATCTATATCCTTCTGTAGCTCCTGACAATGCTCCTCACTATCTGCAAGTCCTGCCAATTTTGTGTCGTCCGCAAACTTACTGATCACCCCACTTACACCTTCTTCCAGATCGTTTAATTCCACTGCTCGCCCCCACTCTCCCCCATAACCCAGTATCAACCCCCAAATTAACCCAACTGCCCCCACTCTCCCCCCATAGCCCTGTACCAATCCCCAAACTAATCCCACTGCCCCGCTCTCCCCCCATCGCCCTGTATCAATCCCAAACGAATCGCACTGCCCCACTCTCTCCCCATAGCCCTGTATCAATCCCGAAACGAATCCCACTGCTCGCCCCCGCTCTCCCCCCATAGCCCTGTATCAATCCCCAAACTAATCCCACTGCCCCACTCTCCCCCCATAGCCCTGTATCAATCCCCAAACTAATCCCACTGCCCCCACTCTCCCCCATAGCCCTGTATCAATCCCCAAACTAATCCCACTGCCCCGCTCTCCCCCCATAGCCCTGTATCAATCCCCAAACTAATCCCACTTCCCCACTCTCTCCCCATAGCCCTGTATCAATCCCCAAACTAATCCCACTGCCCCGCGCTCTCCCCATAGCCCTGTATCAATCCCCAAACTAATCCCAGTGCCCCACTCTCCCCATAGCCCTGTATCAATCCCCAAACTAATCCCACTGCCCGCTCTCTCCCCATAGCTCTGTATCAATCCACAAACTAATCCCACTTCCCCACTCTCTCCCCATAGCCCTGTATCAATCCCCAAACTAATCCCACTGCCCCGCGCTCTCCCCATAGCCCTGTATCAATCCCCAAACTAATCCCAGTGCCCCACTCTCCCCATAGCCCTGTATCAATCCCCAAACTAATCCCACTGCCCGCTCTCTCCCCATAGCTCTGTATCAATCCACAAACTAATCCCACTGCCCCGCTCTTCCCCCATAGCCCTGTATCAATCCCCAAACTAATTCCACTGTCCCCCCCCCCCCCCCCGCTCTCCCCCCATAGCCCTGTATCAATCCCAAACTAATCCCACTGCCCGCACTCTCCCCATAGCCCTGTATCAGTCCCAAACTAATCCCACTGCCCCGCTCTCCCCCCATAGCTCTGTATCAATCCCCAAACTAATCCCACTGCCCCACTCTCTCCCCATAGCCCTGTATCAATCCCAAACTAACCCAACTGCCCCCACTCTCTCCCCATAGCCCTGTATCAATCCCAAACTAATCCCACTGCCCCGCTCTTCCCCCATAGCCCTGTATCAATCCCCAAACTAATCCCACTGCCCCGCTCTCCCCCCATAGCCCTGTATCAATCCCAAACTAATCCCATTGCCCGCACTCTCCCCATAGCCCTGTATCAATCCCAAACTAATCCCACTGCCCCGCTCTACCCCCATAGCCCTGTATCAATCCCCAAACTAATCCCACTGCACGCTCTCTCCCCATAGCCCTGTATCAATCCCCAAACTAATCCCACTGCCCCGCTCTCCCCACATAGCCCTGTATCAATCCCAAACTAACCCAACTGCCCCCACTCTCTCCCCATAGCCCTGTATCAATCCCAAACTAATCCCACTGCCCCGCTCTTCCCCCATAGCCCTGTATCAATCCCCAAACTAATCCCACTGCCCCGCTCTCCCCACATAGCCCTGTATCAATCCCCAAACTAATCCCACTGCCCCGCTCTCTCCCCGTAGCCCTGTATTAATCTCCAAACTAATCCCACTGCCCCGCTCTCTCCCCATAGCCCTGTATCAATCGCAAACTAATCCCACTGCCCTGCTCTCCCCCCATAGCCCTGTATCAATCCCCAAACTAATCCCACTGCCCCGCTCTCTCCCCATAGCCCTGTATCAATCGCAAACTAATCCCACTGCCCCGCTCTCTCCCCATAGCCCTGTATCAATCCCCAAACTAATCCCACTGCCCCGCTCTTCCCCCATAGCCCTGTATCAATCCCCAAACTAATCCCACTGCCCCGCTCTCTCCCCATAGCCCTGTATCAATCGCAAACTAATCCCACTGCCCCGCTCTCTCCCCATAGCCCTGTATCAATCCACAAACTAATCCCACTGCCCCGCTCTTCCCCCATAGCCCTGTATCAATCCCCAAACTAATCCCACTGCCCCGCTCTCCCCCCATAGCCCTGTATCAATCCCCAAACCAATCCCACTGTTTCCCCCCCCGCTCTCCCCCCATAGCCCTGTATCAATCCCAAACTAATCCCACTGCCCGCACTCTCCCCATAGCCCTGTATCAATCCCAAACTAATCCCACTGCCCCACTCTGTCCCCATAGCACTGTATCAATCCACAAACTAACCCAATTGCCCCCGCTCTCTCCCCCATAGCCCTGTATCAATCCCCAAACTAACCCAACTGCCGTTGGTTCGGCCGCATCTGGAATACTGCGTCCAGTTCTGGTCGCCACACTACCAGAAGGACGTGGAGGCTTTGGAGAGAGTACAGAGGAGGTTTACCAGGATGTTACCTGGTATGGAGGGGCTTAGTTATGAGGACAGATTGGGTAAACTGGGGTTGTTCTCCCTGGAAAGACGGAGGATGAGGGGAGACTTAATAGAGGTGTATAAAATTATGAAAGGCATAGATAGGGTGAACGGTGGGAAGCTTTTCCCCAGGTTGGTGGTGACTTTCACGAGGGGTCATAGGTTCAAGGTGAAGCGGGGGAGGTTTAACACGGATATCAGAAGGACATATTTTACACAGAGGGTGGTGGGGGCCTGGAATGCGCTGCCAGGCAAGGTGGTGGAGGCGGACACACTGGGAACGTTTAAGACTTATCTAGACAGCCACATGAACAGAGTGGGAATGGAGGGATACAAAAGAATGCGCTAGTTTGGACCAGGGAGCGGTGCGGGCTTGGAGGGCCGAAGGGCCTGTTCCTGTGCTGTATTGTTCTTTGTTCTTTGTTAATCCCACTGCCCCGCACTCTCCCCCTATAGCCCTGTATCAATCCCAAACTAATCCCACTGCCCACTCTCTCCCCATAGCCCTGTATCAATCCCAAACTAATCCCACTGCCCCGCTCTCCCCCCATAGCCCTGTATCAATCCCAAACTAATCCCACTGCCCACTCTCTCCCCATAGCCCTGTATCAATCCCAAACTAATCCCACTGCCCCGCTCTCTCCCCATAGCCCTGTATCAATCCCAAATTAATCCCACTGCCCCGCTCTCTCCCCATAGCCCTGTATCAATCCCAAACTAATCCCACTGCCCACTCTCTCCCCATAGCCCTGTATCAATCCCAAACTAATCCCACTGCCCACTCTCTGCCCATAGCCCTGTATCAATCCCAAACTAAACCCACTGCCCACTCTCTCCCCATAGCCCTGTATCAATCCCCAAACTAATCCCACTGCCCGCTCTCTCCCCATAGCCCTGTATCAATCCCCAAACTAATCCCACTGCCCCGCTCTCTCCCCATAGCCCAGTATCAATCCGCAAACTAATTCCACTGCTCCGCTATCCCCCCTTAGCCCTGTATCAATCCCAAACTAATCCCACTGCCCTGAATCAATCCCCTAACTAATCCCACTGCCCCGCTCTCTCCCCATAGCCCTGTATCAATCCCAAACTAATCCCACTGCCCCGCTCCCCCCCCCCCATAGTCCTGTATCAATCCCAAACTAATCCCACTGCCCCGCTCTCTCCCCATAGCCCTGTATCAATCCCCAAACTAATCCCACTGCCCCGCTCCCCCCCCCATAGTCCTGTATCAATCCCAAACTAATCCCACTGCCCACTCTCTCCCCATAGCCCTGTATCAATCCCAAACTAATCCCACTGCCCCGCTCTCCCCCCATAGCCCTGTATCAAACCCCAAACTAATCCCACTGCCCCGCTCTCTCCCCATAGCCCTGTATCAATCCCAAACTAATCTCACTGCCCCGCTCTCCCCCCATAGCCCTGTATCAATCCCAAACTAATCCCACTGCCCCGCTCTCCCCCCATAGCCCTGTATCAATCCCCAAACTAATGTCATTACCCCCGTGTTCTCCCAGTGGCGTATTGGGAGCTTGCTGTATTCAAATACAAAGTAGAAAGAAAAGTACAGCACAGGAAGAGGCCTTTCGGTCCTCTAAACCTGAGCAGATCATGATGCTCTAACTAGAAAGAAACATCCTGCCCTCACTCGGTCCATGTCCCTCTATTCCCTCCCTCGTCTTGTATCCATTCAGATGTCTCTTCAATGTTGCTAATGTGCCTGCGGTGTGGAATGGGTTAACTGCAACCTTCCACTTTAAATCTAATTTGTATGTTAATTGAGTACTCACCCGGGATATATAAAGGGGTACCAGCTGGCACTGGGTGTTGGGTGTAAGAGGAGTTGTAAAAGAGAATAAAGTGAGTTTGTGAAGAAGCCGGACTTGCATTATCTTTTATTATTGGATTGCAACCGAGAAGTTTAACACCTTCCACCACCCCCTCTGGCAGCGCGTTCCAGGCACCCACCACTCTCTGTGTGAGAAACCTCCCCCACACATCCCCCTTAAACTGTCCCCCTCTCACCTTGAACCTGTGCCCCTTGTAACTGACACTTCCACCCTGGGAAAAAGCCTCTGACTATCCACCCTGTCTGTGCCTCTCATCATTTTGCAGACCTCTATCAGGTTTCCCCTCAGCCTCCGCCTTCCCATTGAAAACAATCCCAGTTTATTCAAGCTCCTTCATCAGTCACTTGATGAAGGAGCAGCGCTCCGAGAGCTCATGATTCCAAATAAACCTGTTGGACTTTAACCTGGTGTTGTGAGACTTCTTACTGTGCTTACCCAAGTCCAACGCCGGCATCTCCACATCAAATATTCCTAAAGGGCTTTTGTCAGTTTTTAGTTGTCCAGACCTATCCTATGCTTCCTTTTTCCTTTGGACTAAGCTAATGGACTGCTGAGTTTACTGTGTTTGAACGGTGAGAATGTTGTATGTTGTTTTCGGATGTGTAATATCTCAAAGGGCAGTGACATTGAGTTGAGGTAACAAACAGTTCAGCCGTTTGATTGAATGATGTCCTGAGGTCCATGTGTTTTCTGATCAATGGCAGATAGTCATGGCTGTGCGCTAACGTGGTATCTGCTGAGGTTGCAAAGCGTGATAAATGTTAGTGTTTACTTTGTGACATGAAGTGTTGGCATGTTTCAGATCACGGATGGACTATATGGGATCTCCCTCACGACAGGTCTACTCCTCACAACAAGCACAGATGTTGTCAGTGAACACAGGACATGGTGCAGGCGAGAAGCAGTGCAGTGGAAAGATGGAGGCCTCTGCCTCAGTGGAACATGAGGCTCTGAGTACAGCCTTTCGATCGGTGCCCCTTGCTGAGGAGGAAGACTTTGACAGTAAAGATTGGGTCATTATTGACAGGACTGAACTCAAAGATTTCCATCCTGGCGTGGAGGCCAGCTCATCGGGAACAACAGATGAGGAGCCAGAGGAACTGCGCCCACTGGAGGGAGCAGAGGCTGCAACCAGACCCAAGAACCAGGAGGTGAAGGTGAAGGGAGATCAGGATAGTGTGCACAGAGAGAGTATGAGACCGCCTCGGGCACCGAGCCCTGGACGCTCACCATTACACCATTCGCAACCAGCTCCCCACTGCAGGAGGAGAGAATCTGACCTCTCCGGCTCAGAGCCACAGGTGAGTACTGGAAATAGTGGGCACTGGCAGGGTGGGTACCAACACCTGGCACAGCCCAGGAGGAAGGGCTAATCCCACACAGGAGTCCAGCACCATTTCGCTGCATTCCCCCCCCCCCCGCGGCGCCAGCACCCCCCCCCCCAACCGAGACCCGCACAGCGCCCCCCCCCCCCCACAACCCAGGCCCGCACCCCCCCCCCCCAACCCAGGCCCGCACAGCGCCCCCCCCCCCCACAACCCAGGCCCGCACCCCCCGCGGCGCCAGCACCCCCCCCCCGCCCAACCGAGACCCGCACAGCGCCCCCCCCCCCCCCCCACAACCCAGGCCCGCACCCCCCCCCCCCCCAACCCAGGCCCGCACAGCGCCCCCCCCCCCCCCCCCCACACAACCCAGGCCCGCACCCCCCGCGGCGCCCGCACCCCCCCCCCCCCCCCCAACCCAGGCCCGCACCCCCCCCCCAACCCAGGCCCGCACACCCCCCCCCACAACCCAGGCCCGCACCCCCCCCCCCAACCCAGGCCCGCACCCCCCCCCACAACACAGGCCCGCACCCCCCCCCACAACCCAGGCCCGCACCCCCCCCCCCAACCCAGGCCCGCACAGCGCCCCCCCCCCCCCCCCTACAACCCAGGCCCGCACCCCCCCCCCCCAACCCAGGCCCGCACAGCGCCCCCCCCCCCCCCCCCCCCCCCCACAACCCAGGCCCGCACCCCCCGCGGCGCCCGCACCCCCCCCCCCCTCAAACCAGGCCCGCACCCCCCCCCCAACCCAGGCCCGCACACCCCCCCCCACAACCCAGGCCCGCACCCCCCCCCCCAACCCAGGCCCGCACCCCCCCCCACAACACAGGCCCGCACCCCCCCCCCCAACCCAGGCCCGCACCCCCCCCCCCCCCAACCCAGGCCCGCACCCCCCCCCACAACACAGGCCCGCACCCCCACCCCCAACCCAGGCCCGCACCCCCCCCCCCCCCCAACCCAGACCCGCACGCCCCCCCCAACCCAGGCCCGCACGCCCCCCCCAACCCAGGCCCGCACCCCCCCCCCCCCCCCACAACCCAGGCCCGCACCCCCCCCCCAACCCAGGCCCGCACCCCCCCCCCCAACCCAGGCCCGCACCCCCCCCCACAACACAGGCCCGCACCCCCCCCCACAACCCAGGCCCGCACCCCCCCCCCAACCCAGGCCCGCACAGCGCCCCCCCCCCCCCCCCCCCCCCCACAACCCAGACCCGCACGCCCCCCCCAACCCAGGCCCGCACGCCCCCCCCAACCCAGGCCCGCACCCCCCCCCCCCCCCCCACAACCCAGGCCCGCACCCCCCCCCCCTCAACCCAGGCCCCCCCCCCACCACCACCCCGGCTGCGCCCATGCTCACCCCCCCCGCGGCGCCCGCGCCCCCCCCCCCCCCCCCCATCCAGGCCCGCACAGCGCCCCCCCCACCCACCCAGGCCCGCACAGCGCCCCCCCACCCACCCAGGCCCGCACCGCGCCCCCCCCCCCCCCCCCACCCAGGCCCGCACCGCACCCCCCCCACCCAGGCCCGCACCGCACCCCCCCCAACCAGGCCCGCACCGCGCCCCCCCCACCCAGGCCCGCACAGCCCCCCCCCCCCTCCTTCTCGCCCCCCGGCCCGCGCTCACCCCCGTTTTGGATCTGGGGGGGTGTGAGCTAACAGCTGCAGCATGTATTACCTACCCCTGGCTCGGTGCAGTTGTTGGCAGTGACCCAGTTGGAGCTGGCTGTGTTGAATTGAGGGGTTTGAGTTGTCAGTTGATGGAGTGGGCGTGTTTTTGCAGCTCCAGGGAGCTCTGACTGGCTATGTTCTGTTCCTGACTGACTGACTGAGACGGGTTGGTGTTGAGCAGCCAGCTCGCAGGCTCACTCACGGTCAGTTTTTTGTTCTTTGGGTGAATTCAGGCTGCTGGCCTGTGAATTGAACTCGGGTCCCTGAGCCAGCTCACTCAGCATTCAGCCAGTATTCTCGCCTCTGTGCCTCTGACTGTGGCCTCGGCCTGGGTTTGTCTTTCAGTTTGAGGAGGAGGACCCGGACCAGCTAGTGCATCATTCCATCCCGCGATACAGCCCTCTCAGGAGACTGGCTTCCTCTGTGTTCTCCTCCTCATCTCTGGACACTGAGCACTACCCTCACCCCAGCAGTACCTTCCTGCAGAGGAGTCGCTCAGCAGAGAGCAGCCCAGCACGCATGCCACCTTCGTCACGGAGACACATGCCCCTGATCCAGGGCAGCCACCGGATGATGCCCTCCGTCCTACGTATTTCACGAACACAGCTGCAGCAAGTGTGGGCTCGCTTTGTGTCCAAGAGCTGACCCGGGGTGCTGAGGTCAAGGAGGGGCGGGGGGCAAGAGGAGCTGACCAAATTCTGGGGTTTCAGCAGCAACTAATGGCAATAATGTGAAGCTGCCTAATCCTGGCCCCCAGCAGACAGAGTTTACACAGACGCAGGGCCAGACGCTTCTATCTGCATGTTTCACAGACTGAGTTCACAGAGTCGTTATGCAATGTATAGATTCTATATGATATCCGGTTTCAATACACTGTGTGTTAAGCACACTGGGCCATCAGCACAACACACCCCAGTGATCCAGCCCCATCTCTGAGCGATCCAGCCCCATCTCTGAGTGATCGGCCCCGGTCTCTGAGTGATCGGCCCCGGTCTCTGAGTGATCGGCCCCGGTCTCTGAGTGATCGGCCCCGGTCTCTGAGTGATCGGCCCCGGTCTCTGAGTGATCGGCCCCGGTCTCTGAGTGATCGGCCCCGGTCTCTGAGCGATCCGCCCCGGTCTCTGAGCGATCGGCCCCGGTCTCTGAGCGATCGGCCCCGGTCTCTGAGCGATCGGCCCCGGTCTCTGAGCGATCGGCCCCGGTCTCTGAGCGATCGGCCCCGGTCTCTGAGTGATCGGCCCCGGTCTCTGAGCGATCGGCCCCGGTCTCTGAGCGATCGGCCCCGGTCTCTGAGTGATCGGCCCCGGTCTCTGAGTGATCGGCCCCGGTCTCTGAGTGATTGGCCCCGGTCTCTGAGTGATTGGCCCCGGTCTCTGAGTGATCGGCCCCGGTCTCTGAGCGATCGGCCCCGGTCTCTGAGCGATCGGCCCCGGTCTCTGAGCGATCGGCCCCGGTCTCTGAGCGATCGGCCCCGGTCTCTGAGCGATCCGCCCCGGTCTCTGAGTGATCCGCCCCATGTCCGAGCGATCGGCCCCGGTCTCTGAGCGATCCGCCCCATGTCCGAGCGATCGGCCCCGGTCTCTGAGCGATCGGCCCCGGTCTCTGAGCGATCCGCCCCATGTCCGAGCGATCGGCCCCGGTCTCTGAGCGATCGGCCCCGGTCTCTGAGCGATCCGCCCCGGTCTCTGAGCGATCCGCCCCATGTCCGAGCGATCGGCCCCGGTCTCTGAGTGATCGGCCCCGGTCTCTGAGCGATCCGCCCCATGTCCGAGCGATCGGCCCCGGTCTCTGAGCGATCGGCCCCGGTCTCTGAGTGATCGGCCCCATGTCCGAGCGATCCACCCCGGTCTCTGAGTGATCCGCCCCGGTCTCTGAGTGATCCGCCCCGGTCTCTGAGCGATCCGCCCCGGTCTCTGAGCGATCCGCCCCATGTCCGAGCGATCCACCCCGGTCTCTGAGTGATCCGCCCCGGTCTCTGAGCGATCGGCCCCGGTCTCTGAGTGATCGGCCCCGGTCTCTGAGCGATCGGCCCCGGTCTCTGAGTGATCGGCCCCGGTCTCTGAGTGATCGGCCCCGGTCTCTGAGCGATCCGTCCCGGTCTCTGAGTGATCGGCCCCGGTCTCTGAGTGATCGGCCCCGGTCTCTGAGCGATCCGCCCCGGTCTCTGAGTGATCGGCCCCGGTCTCTGAGCGATCCGCCCCGGTCTCTGAGTGATCCACCCCGGTCTCTGAGCGATCCGCCCCGGTCTCTGAGCGATCCGCCCCATGTCCGAGCGATCCACCCCGGTCTCTGAGTGATCCGCCCCGGTCTCTGAGCGATCCGCCCCGGTCTCTGAGCGATCCGCCCCGGTCTCTGAGTGATCCGCCCCATGTCCGAGCGATCGGCCCCGGTCTCCGAGCGATCGGCCCCGGTCTCCGAGCGATCGGCCCCGGTCTCCGAGCGATCGGCCCCGGTCTCCGAGCGATCGGCCCCGGTCTCCGAGCGATCGGCCCCGGTCTCCGAGCGATCGGCCCCGGTCTCCGAGCGATCGGCCCCGGTCTCCGAGCGATCGGCCCCGGTCTCCGAGCGATCGGCCCCGGTCTCCGAGCGATCGGCCCCGGTCTCCGAGCGATCGGCCCCGGTCTCCGAGCGATCGGCCCCGGTCTCCGAGCGATCGGCCCCGGTCTCCGAGCGATCGGCCCCGGTCTCCGAGCGATCGGCCCCGGTCTCCGAGCGATCGGCCCCGGTCTCCGAGCGATCGGCCCCGGTCTCCGAGCGATCGGCCCCGGTCTCCGTGCGATCGGCCCCGGTCTCCGAGCGATCGGCCCCGGTCTCCGAGCGATCGGCCCCGGTCTCCGAGCGATCGGCCCCGGTCTCTGAGCGATCGGCCCCGGTCTCTGAGCGATCGGCCCCGGTCTCTGAGCGATCCAGCCCGGTCTCTGAGCGATCCGCCCCGGTCTCTGAGCGATCCGCCCCGGTCTCTGAGCGATCCGCCCCGGTCTCTGAGCGATCCGCCCCGGTCACTGAGCGATCGGCCCCGGTCTCTGAGCGATCGGCCCCGGTCTCTGAGCGATCGGCCCCGGTCTCCGAGCGATCGGCCCCGGTCTCCGAGCGATCGGCCCCGGTCTCCGAGCGATCGGCCCCGGTCTCCGAGCGATCGGCCCCGGTCTCCGAGCGATCGGCCCCGGTCTCCGAGCGATCGGCCCCGGTCTCCGAGCGATCGGCCCCGGTCTCCGAGCGATCGGCCCCGGTCTCCGAGCGATCGGCCCCGGTCTCTGAGTGATCCCAATCTCACTGAGCGATCCACCTCAATCTCTGCGTGGTCCCAATCTCACTGAGCGATCCACCTCAATCTCTGCGTGGTCCCAATCTCACTGAGTGATCCACCTCAATCTCTGCGTGATCCCAATCTCACTGAGCGATCCACCTCAATCTCTGCGTGGTCCCAATCTCACTGAGCGATCCACCTCAATCTCTGCGTGGTCCCAATCTCACTGAGCGATCCACCTCAATCTCTGCGTGGTCCCAATCTCACTGAGCGATCCACCTCAATCTCTGCGTGATCCCAATCTCACTGAGCGATCCACCTCAATCTCTGCGTGCTCCCCACTCTCTCTGCGTGCTCCCCACTCTCTCTGCGTGCTCCCCACTCTCTCTGCGTGCTCCCCACTCTCTCTGCGTGCTCCCCACTCTCTCTGCGTGCTCCCCACTCTCTCTGCGTGCTCCCCACTCTCTCTGCGTGCTCCCCACTCTCTCTGCGTGCTCCCCACTCTCTCTGCGTGCTCCCCACTCTCTCTGCGTGCTCCCCACTCTCTCTGCGTGCTCCCCACTCTCTCTGCGTGCTCCCCACGCTCTCTGCGTGCTCCCCACTCTCTCTGCGTGCTCCCCACTCTCTCTGCGTGCTCCCCACTCTCTCTGCGTGGCCCCCACTCTCTCTGCGTGGCCCCCACTCTCTCTGCGTGGCCCCCACTCTCTCTGCGTGGCCCCCACTCTCTCTGCGTGCTCCCCACTCTCTCTGCGTGCTCCCCACTCTCTCTGCGTGCTCCCCACTCTCTCTGCGTGCTCCCCACTCTCTCTGCGTGCTCCCCACTCTCTCTGCGTGCTCCCCACTCTCTCTGCGTGCTCCCCACTCTCTCTGCGTGCTCCCCACTCTCTGCGTGCTCCCCACTCTCTGCGTGCTCCCCACTCTCTGCGTGCTCCCCACTCTCTCTGCGTGCTCCCCACTCTCTCTGCGTGCTCCCCACTCTCTCTGCGTGCTCCCCACTCTCTCTGCGTGCTCCCCACTCTCTCTGCGTGCTCCCCACTCTCTCTGCGTGCTCCCCACTCTCTCTGCGTGCTCCCCACTCTCTCTGCGTGCTCCCCACTCTCTCTGCGTGCTCCCCACTCTCTCTGCGTGCTCCCCACTCTCTCTGCGTGCTCCCCACTCTCTCTGCGTGCTCCCCACTCTCTCTGCGTGGCCCCCACTCTCTCTGCGTGGCCCCCACTCTCTCTGCGTGCTCCCCACTCTCTCTGCGTGCTCCCCACTCTCTCTGCGTGCTCCCCACTCTCTCTGCGTGCTCCCCACTCTCTCTGCGTGCTCCCCACTCGCTCTGCGTGCTCCCCACTCGCTCTGCGTGGTCCCCACTCTCTCTGCGTGGCCCCCACTCTCTCTGCGTGCTCCCCACTCTCTCTGCGTGCTCCCCACTCTCTCTGCGTGCTCCCCACTCTCTCTGCGTGCTCCCCACTCTCTCTGCGTGCTCCCCACTCTCTCTGCGTGCTCCCCACTCTCTCTGCGTGCTCCCCACTCTCTCTGCGTGCTCCCCACTCTCTCTGCGTGCTCCCCACTCTCTCTGCGTGCTCCCCACTCTCTCTGCGTGCTCCCCACTCTCTCTGCGTGCTCCCCACTCTCTCTGCGTGCTCCCCACTCTCTCTGCGTGCTCCCCACTCTCTCTGCGTGCTCCCCACTCTCTCTGCGTGCTCCCCACTCTCTCTGCGTGCTCCCCACTCTCTCTGCGTGCTCCCCACTCTCTCTGCGTGCTCCCCACTCTCTCTGCGTGCTCCCCACTCTCTCTGCGTGCTCCCCACTCTCTCTGCGTGCTCCCCACTCTCTCTGCGTGCTCCCCACTCTCTCTGCGTGCTCCCCACTCTCTCTGCGTGCTCTCTGTAGGTCACTTACAGTCACAAACGGGAGAATTTATAACGGGGAATAAAGAAATGGCCGCGGAATTAAATTTGTTCTTTGCTTCAGTCTTCACAAAGGAAGACATGAATAATGTACAAGTTCTGAGAGAAACAAGTTTAGTGAGGAGCTGGAGGAAATCAGCATGAGTAGAGAAATAGCTTTGGGGAAATTGATGGGATTGAAGGTGGATAAATCTCCAGATCCTGATAATCTTCATCCCAGAGTACTTCAGGAAGTGGCCCTGGAAATAGTAGAGTCAAAGAGGTTTACAGCATGGAAACAGGCCCTTCGGCCCAACTTGTCCATGACGCCCTTATTGTTTTAAACCCCTTAGCTAATCCCAATTGCCCCCATTTGACCCATATCCCTCTATACCCATCGCACCCATGTAACTGTCTAAACGCTTTTTAAAAGATAAAATTGTACCCGCCTCTACTACTACCTCTGGCAACTTGTTCCAGACACTCACCACCCTCTGTGTGAACAAATTGCCCCTCTGGACACTTTTGTATCTCTCCCCTCTCACCTTAAACCTCTGCCCTCTAGTTTTAGACTCCTCTACCTTTGGGAAAAGATATTGACTATCCAGCTGATCTGTGCCCCTCATTATTTTATAGACCTCTATCAGATCACCCCTCAGTCCAGAGAAAAAAGTCCCAGTCTATCCAGCCTCACCTTATAACTCAATCCATCAAATCCCGGTAGCATCCTAGTAAATCTTTTCTGCATTCTTTCTAGTTTAATAATATCCTTTCAGAGGTAGGTTCTTCACGCAGAGAGTGGTTGGGGTGTGGAATGGACTGCCTGCAGTGATAGTGGAGTCAGACACTTTAGGAACATTTAAGCGGTTATTGGATAGGCACATGGAGCACACCAGGATGGTAGGGAGTGGGATAGCTTGATCTTGGTTTCAGATGAAGGTCGGCACAACATCGTGGGCCGAAGGGCCTGTTCTGTGCTGTACTGTTCTATGTTCTATAATAGGGTGACCAGAATTGTACACAATATTCCGAGTGTGGCCATACCAATGTCTTGTACAACTTCAACAAGACGTCCCAACTCCTGTATTCAATGTTCTGACCAATGAAACCAAGCATGCTGAATGCCTTCTTCACCACTCTGTCCACCTGTGACTCCACTTTCAAGGAGCTATGAACATGTACCCCTAGATCTCTTTGTCCTGTAACTCTCCCCAATGCCCTACCATTAACTGAGTAAGTCCTGCCCTGGTTCAATCTACCAAAATGCATCACCTCGCATTTGTCTAAATTAAACTCCATCTGCCATTTGTCAGCCCACTGGCCCAATTGACCAAGATCCCGTTGCAATCCGAGGTAACCTTCACTGTCCACTATGCCACCAATCTTTGTGTCATCTGCAAACTTACTAACCATGCCTCCTATATTCTCATCCAAATCATTAATATAAATGACAAATAACAGTGGGCCCAGCACTGATCCCTGAGGCACACCGCTGGTCACAGGCCTCCAGTTTGAAAAACAACTCTCTCCAACCACCCTCTGGCTTCCGTCATAATCAGACAAAGTCAGTATGGATTTGCAAAGTAAATTGGGACGGCACGGTGGCACAGTGGTTAGTACTGCTGCCTCACAGTGCCAGGGACCCGGGTTCAATTCCGGCCTTGGTCTTTGTCTGTGTGGAATTTGCACATTCATAGAAGTCTCTTCATAGAAACCCTACAGTGCAGAAGGAGGCCATTCGGCCCATCGAGTCTGCACCGACCACAATCCCACCCAGGTCCTACCCCCACATATTTTACCCACTAATCCCTCGAACCTACGCATCTTAGGATTCTAAGGGGCAATTTTTTAACCTGGCCAATCAACCTAACCCGCACATCTTTGGACTGTGGGAGGAAACCGGAGCACCCGGAGGAAACCCACGCAGACATGAGGAGAATGTGCAAACTCCACACAGACAGTGACCCGAGCCGGGAATCGGACCCGGGAGCTCTGAAGCAGCAGTGCTAACTACTGCGCTACCGTGCATTCTCCCCAGTGTCTGCAAGGGTTTCCTCCGGGTGCTCTGATTTCCTCCCACGGTCCAAAGATGTGTGGCTTAGGTGGATTGGCCATGCTAAAATTGCCCCTTAGTGTCAGGGGGACGAGCTAGGGTTAGGGGATAGGACCTGGGTGGGATTGTGGTCGGTGGGCTGAATGGCCTCTTTCTGCACTGTAGGGATTCCATGATTCTATGAAACGGGAAATCATGCTTAACGAATCTATTGGAATTCTTTGAGGGTGTAACTAGTAGAGTTGACCGAGGAGAACCAGTGGATGTGGTTTAGACTTTCAGAAGGCTTGGGAGAAGTGTATTGAGATGGATAGAAAACTGGTTGGCAGAGAGGAAACAAAGAGTAGGAATTAATGGGTGCTTTTCAAATTGGCAGGCAGTAACTAGTGGGGTGCCACAGGGATCAGTGCTGGAACCCCAGTTATTCACAATATATAGAATCATAGAATCCTACAGTGCAGAAAGAGGCCATTCGGCCCATCGAGTCTGCACCGACCACAATCCCACCCAGGCCCTACCCCCATATCCCTATATATTTACCCACTCATCCCTCTAACCTAAGCATCCCGGGACACTAAGGGGCAATTTAGCCTGGCCAATCAACCTAACCCGCACATCTTTGGACTGTGGGTGGAAACTGGAGCACCCGGAGGAAACCCACGCAGACACGGGGAGAATGTGCAAACTCCACACAGACAGTGATCCGAGCCGGGATTCGAACCCAGGTCCCTGGAGCTGTGAAGCAGCAGTGCTAACCTCTGTGCTACCATGCCGCCCGTAATGATTTGGATGAGGGAACAAAATGTAACATTTCAAAGTTTGCAGATGTAACCAAGTTGGGTGGGAGGGTGAACTGTGACGAGGATACAGAGATCCTTCAGAATGATCTGGACAGGTTGGGTGAGTGGGCTAATCAATGGCAGATGCAGTATAATGTGGATAAATGTCAGGTTATTCACTTTGGAAGCAAAAACAAGGCGGCAGATTACGACCTGAATGGGTGTAAATTGGGAGAGGGGAGTGTGCAGTGGGACCTGGGTGTCCTTGTGCACCAGTCGCTGAAGGTAAGCATGCAGGTGCAGCAGGCGGTAAAGAAGGCTAATGGCATGTTGGCCTTCATTGTGAGAGGTTTCGAGTACAGGAGCAGGGATGTGTTGTTGCAATTATACAGGGCCTTGGTGAGGCCACACCGAGAATATTGTGTGCAGTTTTGGTCTCCTTTTCTGAGGAAGGATGTTCTTGCTCTCGAGGGAGTGCAGCGAAGGTTTACCAGGCTGATTCCGGGGATGGTGGGATTGATGTATGAGGAGAGATTGACTGGGTTAGGATTGTTTTCGCCTGAGTTCAGACGAATGAGGGGGGATCTCATAGAGACTTATAAAATTCTAACAGGACTAGACAGGGTACAAAGAAAATCACAGCACAGGAACAGGCCCTTCGGCCCTCCAAGCCTGCACCGACCATGCTGCCTGACTGAACTAAAACCCCCGACCCTTCTGGGGACCATATCCCTCTATTCCCATTCTATTCATGTACTTGTCAAGACGCCCCTTAAAAGTCACTATCGTATCCGCTTCCACCTCATCCCCCGGTAGTGGGTTCCAGGCACCCACCACCCGCTGTGTAAAAAAAAAGATGGCCTACTCCTGCTCCTATTTCTTATGTTCTTATGTTCTTATGTAAACCAGTTACATTCTCCTCCAAATCATTTGTATATATTACAAACAGCAAAGGTCCCAGCACTGATCCCTGAGGAACACCACTTGTCACAGCCCTCCATTCAGAAACACACCCTTCCACTGCTACCCTCTGTCTTCTATGACCGAGCCAGTTCCGTATCCACCTTGCCAGCTCACTTCTGACCCCATCCCATCCTAGTGTCTGTGTGTGTCTGTGTGTGTGTCTGTGTGTGTCTGTGTGCCCGTGTCCGTGTGTGCGCGTGCCCGTGCGCACATCCTTGCGTGTGTGCGCGCGAGCGTGTGTGCGTGCGTGTGCACGCGTGCCTGTCTGCACGCGCGCACCTGTCTGTCCGTCCGCGCGCATGCGTCTGTCTGTCCGTCCGCGCGCATGCGTCTGTCCGTCCGCGCGCATGCGTCTGTCTGTCCGTCCGCGCGCATGCGTCTGTCTGTCCGTCCGCGCGCATGCGTCTGTCTGTCCGTCCGCGCGCGTGCGTCTGTCTCCGTCCGCGCGCGTGCGTCTGTCTGTCCGTCCGCGCGCGTGCGTCTGTCTGTCTGTCCGTCCGCGCGTCTGTCTGTCTGTCTGTCCGCGCGCGTGCGTCTGTCTGTCCGTCCGCGCGCGTGCGTCTGTCTGTCCGTCCGCGCGCGTGCGTCTGTCTGTCCGTCCGCGCGCGTGCGTCTGTCTGTCCGTCCGCGCGCGTGCGTCTGTCTGTCCGTCCGCGCGCGTGCGTCTGTCTGTCCGCGCGCGTTCGTCTGTCTGTCTGTCCGTCCGTCCGCGCGTCTGTCTGTCTGTCTGTCCGTCTGCGCGCGTCTGTCTGTCTGTCCGTCTGCGCGCGCCCGTCTGTCTGTCCGTCTGCGTGCGTGTCTGTCTGTCTGTCCGTCTGCGCGCGCGTCTGTCTGTCTGTACGAGCGCGTCTGTCTGTCTGCGCGCGCGCGTCTGTCTGCGAGCACCTCTGTGCGTGCGTCTGTCTGCGCGCGCGTGCGGCCTGTCCGTCTGCGCGCGCGTGCGGCCTGTCCGTCTGCGCGCGCGTGCGGCCTGTCCGTCTGCGCGCGCGTGCGGCCTGTCCGTCTGCGCGCGCGTGCGGCCTGTCCGTCTGCGCGCGCGTGCGGCCTGTCCGTCTGCGCGCGCGTGCGGCCTGTCCGTCTGCGCGCGCGTGCGGCCTGTCCGTCTGCGCGCGCGTGCGGCCTGTCCGTCTGCGCGCGCGTGCGGCCTGTCCGTCTGCGCGCGCGTGCGGCCTGTCCGTCTGCGCGCGCGTGCGGCCTGTCCGTCTGCGCGCGCGTGCGGCCTGTCCGTCTGCGCGCGCGTGCGGCCTGTCCGTCTGCGCGCGCGTGCGGCCTGTCCGTCTGCGCGCGCGTGCGGCCTGTCCGTCTGCGCGCGCGTGCGGCCTGTCCGTCTGCGCGCGCGTGCGGCCTGTCCGTCTGCGCGCGCGTGCGGCCTGTCCGTCTGCGCGCGCGTGCGGCCTGTCCGTCTGCGCGCGCGTGCGGCCTGTCCGTCTGCGCGCGCGTGCGGCCTGTCCGTCTGCGCGCGCGTGCGGCCTGTCCGTCTGCGCGCGCGTGCGGCCTGTCCGTCTGCGCGCGCGTGCGGCCTGTCCGTCTGCGCGCGCGTGCGGCCTGTCCGTCTGCGCGCGCGTGCGGCCTGTCCGTCTGCGCGCGCGTGCGGCCTGTCCGTCTGCGCGCGCGCGCGGCCTGTCCGTCTGCGCGCGCGCGCGGCCTGTCCGTCTGTGCGCGCGCGTGCCTCTTTGTGTGTGTGTGTGTAGCATGGTGCCAGGGTTGGATCTTTGATTTGTTTGCTGTGAATTTCTTTCTTTCTTGTGGACTTGTCCTTTCACCTCCACCTTCATAGTCTCTCTGTTCCCATCTGGTCTTCTATCGCAGGCAGTGCAACTTGCTGTACTGTTGCTGTTGCAGAGGTTCAGCAAATAGTTGTGGTGAGGAGATAGCTGTTCCATCTCAAACCTGTACTGATCCCATTCTCTGTCCTCTGTCTATTGCAGAGCTATGAGTGATTGTATAAAGCACAATGCAGGGAATCAGTCATCCTGTGGGTTACAATACACACCTTTGTTATCATCAACTGGGAGAGATATCTGGCCATAGCACATTCTGGATCCTCACTTCCTTTCACAGATGTGATGTTGGGCAGGATCTGTTCTCGTTGGACATACCCAGGGGCTCTGGCAGCAGCCAGATTCCTGTTGGGGATTCCTGTCAGGAGTTCCCCAGCATTGTTTTAGGTTTCCCTGGGGATTCCTAGCAAACGGGCTTGGTGATTCGGTATTCCTGGAAACACTCCCATGGTCTGGAACAGGGTGGGAGACACAAGAAGGTGTACACTGCCTTGGGAAAGTGGGATGGTGTACAGGAAGTGTACACTGCCTTGGAGGGCCAAAGGGCCTGTTCCTGTGCTGTATTGTTCTTTGTTCTTTGTTCTTCTTTGTTGTCACTGAAAGTGGCAATGCAGGTGGAGAAGGTAGTCAAGAAGGCAGACGGCATGCTTGCCTTCATCGTCCAGGGCATTGAGTTTAAAAATTGGCAAGTCATGTTGCAGCTTCATAGAACCTTAGTTAGGCCGCACTTGGAATATAGTGTTCAATTCTGGTCGCCGCACTACCAGAAGGATGTGGAGGCTTTGGAGAGGGAACAGAGGAGATTTATTAAGATGTTGCCTGGTATGGAGGGCATTAGCTATGAGGAGAGGTTGGAGAAACTTGGTTTGTTCTCACTGGAGAGACGGAGGTTGAGGGGCGACCTGATAGGAGTCTACAAGATTATGAGAGGCATGGACAGAGTGGATAGTCAGAAGCTTTTTCCCAGGGTGGAAGAGTCCATTACTAGGGGGCACAGGTTTAAGGTGCGAGGGGCAAGGTTTAAAGGAGATGTATGAGGCAGATTTTTTACACAGAGGGTGGTGGGTGCCTGGAACTTGCTGCCGGGGGAGGGAGTGGAAGCGGATACGATAGTGAGTTTTAAGGGTCGTCTGGACAAATACATGAATAGGATGGGAATAGAGGGATATGGTCCCCGGAAGGGTAGGGGGTTTTAGTTAAGTCGGGTAGCATGGTCGGTGCAGGCTTGGAGGGGCCGAAGGGCCTGTTCCTGTGCTGTAATTTTCTTTGTTCTTTGTTCTTTGCCTTGGGAAAGTGGGATTGTGTACAGGAAGTGTACATTGCACTGTGAAAGTGGGATGGTGTACAAGTGTACACTGCCTTGGGAAAGTGGGATTGTGTACAGGAAGTGTACATTGCACTGTGAAAGTGGGATGGTGTACAAGTGTACACTGCCTTGGGAAAGTGGGATTGTGTACAAGTGTACACTGCCTTGGGAAAGTGGGATTGTGTACAGGAAGTGTGCATTGCACTGTGAAAGTGGGATGGTGTACAGGAAGTGTGCAAGACGCGGGGGTATTTAATGAATGGCAGGACACTGGGAAACTCGGAGGAACAGAGGGATCTTGAGGTAATTATTCACAAATACCTGAAGGCGGCAGAGCAGATGATTAGGGTAGTTAAAAAGGCATAAGGGACACTTGCTTTCATCAGTTGTGGTAAAGAGTACAAGAGCAGGGAGGTAATGTTGGAGTTGTACAGAGCGTTGGTGAGGCCACGGCTGGAGGACTGTGTGCAGTTCTGGTCACCTCACTACAGGAAGGATGTGGTAGCATTAGAAGGGGTACAGAGGAGGTTCACCAGGACGCTGCCCGGGATGAAGCATTTGGGCAATAAGGAGAGACTGGATAGGCTTGGGTTGTTTTCTTTAGAGCAGAGAAGGCTGATATGATTGAGGTGTCCCAGATTCTGAGGGGCACCGACAGGGTGAGTAGGGAGTGGTTAAGGGTTAATCACGAAGGGGCGCAGTTTTAGGGTGAGGGGCAGAAGATTCGGAGGGGATTTGAAAACCTTTTTTCACTCAGAGGGTGGTGGGAATCTGGAATGCGCTGCCTGGGAAGGGAGTGGAGACTGGAAACCTTACAACTTTTCAAAAATATCTGGATGAGCACTTGAAACATCATAATATTCAGGGATATGGGACAAGTGCTGGACAATGGGATTAGCGTGACTTTAGTGGTAGATATTGTCAGTGCAGACGGGATAGACCGTGGGGCCTTTTCTACGCTGTACAACTCGATGACTATTGTACTGGGAAACTGGAGATGGTATACAGGAAGGGTACCTGCACTGGGAAACTGGGGATGGTATACAGGAAGGGTACACTGCACTGGGACACTGGTATACAGGAAGGGTACACTGCACTGGGACATTGGTATACAGGAAGGGTACCTGCACTGGGAAACTGGGGATGGTATACAGGAAGGGTACACTGCACTGGGACATTGGTATGCAGGAAGGGTACACTGCACTGGGACACTGGTATACAGGAAGGGTACCTGCACTGGGACATTGGTATGCAGGAAGGGTACACTGCACTGGGACATTGGTATGCAGGAAGGGTACACTGCACTGGGACACTGGTATACAGGAAGGGTACACTGCACTGGGACACTGGTATACAGGAAGGGTACACTGCACTGGGACACTGGTATACAGGAAGGGTACACTGCACTGGGACATTGGTATACAGGAAGGGTACACTGCACTGGGACACTGGTATACAGGAAGGGTACACTGCACTGGGAGATTGGTATACAGGAAGGGTACACTGCACTGGGAGATTGGTATACAGGAAGGGTACACTGCACTGGGACACTGGTATACAGGAAGGGTACACTGCACTGGGACATTGGTATACAGGAAGGGTACACTGCACTGGGACACTGGGGATGCTATTCTTTTCTGTTAATCAGGTGGATGTTGGACAGAAGACTGGGTTTTTGAATTTAGTGGTTGGTAGAGTATTTGTCTAACTCACCAATTTAATCACAATTCGTTCTGCTAACCTGTTTGAATTGGGGTTTTAAAAACTGTGAATAAGGAGTGGAGAATCCATGCATGTTTCTCAAGCTCTCCACACTTGAATATCTTGATTTTACAAAGATTTACCTGTATAATAATGTACCCTATAAGCCAGCGAGAGTATTCATCTGCATGGAATGATCTGAGCTGTAAATAATGCAAATTATTGGACAATATGATTTCCAAAAGGAAATGCTTGCTACACAAATGGACACGAGGATTCTCCGCGGAACTGTAAACTTGAATTTGTGCCTTTTTTCCCTTGTATGGAATGTAAACAATCTGTATATTTCCCTAGATCTTATTAAAGCTTTTCAGACCAGCCTTTTTCTGTAGTTGCTTTTGTCTCTTAGACTGATTCGTCTCTTTCTTTTAATCAGTAACTTGCTGATCAAAGTTAGATTCTCTCCAACCCAACTAAACATTCTGTTTCCCCAGTTCTGAGAATTTACACTGTGCTGCTTGCAGAGTCAGTCTCTTTGCTTAATGCCCAACTAAAGCAGGGTGTAGCACAGGTACAGGGGAGGGTCCAGAGTCCAGCAAACAGCTCTGAGCTCAGCACAGTCACACTGGCACCAAACTCTCAGCTCCACAAAGGCACAAATTCATCTTTACAGGTTCCTCTTTTGTCTTCAGACAGGTTTCTCGGAGTGAGATCTTTCTCTTGATGGCCTGTCTGGAAATCTCGTGCACCTCCCTGGCCCCCCGCAGTACGTCATCATGATATTCGCCAGCCGCCCCCCCCCCCCCCCCCCCCTCCCCACGCACTATCATCCGGCACTCTGTTCATCAGTCCCAGGATTTAGCCCCATCATAGATGTCCGGGGGAGGGGAAACTGTGTGAGGAGAGTGGATGCACTGAGTGCTCAGCAGTCTCTGAGTAGCCGTCACTGAGAACTCTCGTCTCCTGCATGAAGCCTTTGCAGCAGCAATTCTTAAAAAATCCAAATGTTTGAACAACTGCAGAGTTTCAGCTCCCACCCCCTCCTCCCGATATCCCCCATCGGCGCCAAAGGGCGACTGCAGCGTAAGGAATCATAAAGATCCCAGTGAATCAGCAAGCTCCCTCCAGTAAAACAAAAACTAAATCACCTTCACTCTGTACCTAACCCCCTGCTGTACCTGTCCTGGGAGTGTTTGATGGGGACAGTGTAGAGGAAGCTTTACTCTGTATCTAACCCCGTGCTGTACCTGTCCTGGGAGTGTTTGATGGGGACAGTGTAGAGGGTGCTTTACTCTGTATCTAACCCCGTGCTGTACCTGTCCTGGGAGTGTTTGATGGGGACAGTGTAGAGGGAGCTTTACTCTGTATCTAACCCCATGCTGTTCCTGTCCTGGGAGTGTTTGATGGGGACAGTGTAGAGGGAGCTTTACTCTGTATCTAACCCCGTGCTGTACCTGTCCTGGGAGTGTTTGATGGGGACAGTGTAGAGGAAGCTTTACTCTGTATCTAACCCCGTGCTGTACCTGTCCTGCGAGTGTTTGATGGGGACAGTGTAGAGGGAGCTTTACTCTGTATCTAACCCCGTGCTGTACCTGTCCTGGGAGTGTTTGATGGGGACAGTGTAGAGGGAGCTTTACTCTGTATCTAACCCCATGCTGTAAATCTGAACAGGTGAAGCTAGCTATTCCAAGCTGCTACTGTGCAATAGCAAGAAGAGTGGTATTCTGCACCGACAGGATGCTGCTGTCCAGACTAAAAGACATCCTGCCTCTCTCACAGATCAGTAATGTGCGATATGGATTTCAGTGCCAGTGTGATGCTAGGTATGTAGGCCGTACATCCCAAAGACTGGCAGATCATATCAGACAGCAAGTCCCTTCTACTGTTCACAGTGGACAAGGTACAGACCACACCCAACCAGCCTGTGTTTACCAAACACATTGTCCAACGTTACATGTGATTTCACAGTTGGTCAGCATTTGCTAAATAACCCTCAATGTGTCAAAACGTGCGCTGACAACCAATTGAAAATGATCGGGATGGCAGTGTTCTGGAAGCTACGGATATTAATACACAGACAGAGCGCGTGCACACATGCGCAAACAGGCACGCGCGCACACAGACATGAGCAAAGAACAAAGAAAATTACAGCACAGGTACAGGCCGTTCGGCCCTCCAAGCCTGCACCGACCATGCTACCCGACTGAACTAAAACCCCCTACCCTTCCGGGGACCATATCCCTCTATTCCCATCCTATTCATGTATTTGTCCAGATGCCCCTTAAAATCCAGATGCCCCAGACAGCACGGTAGCACAGTGGTTAGCACTGCTGCTTCACAGCTCCAGTGACCTGGGTTCGATTCCCGGCTTGGGTCACTGTCTGTGTGGAGTTTGCACATTCTCCTCGTGTCTGCGTGGGTTTCCTCCGGGTGCTCCGGTTTCCTCCCACAGTCCAACGATATGCGGGTGAGGTTGATTGGCCATGCTAAAATTGCCCCTTAGTGTCCCGAGATGCGTAGGTTAGAGGGATTAGCGGGTAAATATGTAGGGATTTGGGGATTGTGGTCAGTGCAGACTCGATGGGCCGAAAGGCCTCTTTCTACACTGTAGGGATTCTATGATTCTTCTATGATTCTATGAAAAGTCACTACCATATCCGCTTCCACTACCTCCCCTGGCAGCGAGTTCCAGGCACCCACCACCCTCTGTGTAAAGAATCTGCCTCGTACATCTCCTTTAAACCTTGCCCCTCAAACCTTAAACCTGTGCCCCCTAGTAATTGACTCTTCCACCCTGGGAAGAAGCTTCTGA